>NC_142930.1:29384335-29404335 GCF_046866305.1 Octopus bimaculoides | reverse complement strand
CAAATGCATATATACATACATACATATTATGAACTAACTGCTACTTTCCCAGATGCAGCACGAAGTTTTTTCAGTGAACAGGTCGCGGTTTCGAAACGACGGAAACATTTTGACACATTAAATTTAAATGTTGAAGTGATTCCAACGGGTTCATGTGTGTTCTTAAATGGCTTATAAACATCTCCCAAGCTTCAATTGTTTATATATGTATATATATAAATGCTTGAAACATTGTGTATTGATTGTAAAGAATAAAAGTTTTGAATGGTACAACAATGCACTATAATACAAACAATGGGCTATATACCTGTTGTAATTTAGTCATCCATAATCAGTTTATAGCAGCGACTCCATCTAAGAATATCTGAAGAAGGAATTTTATTCCGAAATATCCTATCAGACTATGGATGACTAAATTACAACAGGTATATAGCCCATTGTTTGTATTATAGTGCATTGTTGTACCATTCAAAACTTTTTATTCTTTACAAATATATATATATATACTATTTTCTATCGTCATAAAAAATATGCGAAGTTTCCTACTCATCAAGCAACCCGGTACAAGATTCTCTCTCAGAAGTAAATTAACTCACATGAAAATTCAATAACTTTGTTACTGAATAATATAATTCTGACTTGATAATATATCTCTCATCGGCAATTTGCCAATTCTAGTTAATTCTCTTATGCACAATAATTCTTTATGTTTTTATTACTTTCTAATCTGAAGTCACATATGTGTGTGATATGCAGTATTTATCGTGGGTCTCATAGCAGAGCAGTACGCTATAACTTAACTTGAGATTTACAACTTAAGCTCCCGTAAATAACAGTCATACACTTTGATTAGTGGAGATATTTCCTCATAATAATGTATCTGTTGCAATATTAAACGAAACTATATATTGCAGATCGAGTTTGCTCAACAATGATTATTGTGACACGGAGAGATTAGCCTAGAATTACGTGTAATATGAAATAGAATTTAAGTTTCATTCATGCAGTTATTGTTGAATTTATGGTTTTTTTCTTTTTGTATTGGTTTTGTATTTCTTTTAGTGTTGTTTTGTATTTTGAAAGCAACTGAATGCTTTTGATAATCTTGCTTTGTAGCAACTATTAGGCAGGTAGCGCTTACTTAATCTATGAAAGAGTAGTTGTTTTATTACAATAATATTTCAGTTAAATTTAGAATTCGTTATGGTCCAAGATCAGTTGTCTCTGAAAGGAGTTATGGTGGAGGCTCTGTACAGCCGTTACTATCGCGCCTTTAAGACGATATATTGCGACTTATCGTTGCGAGTTTGGTGAAATTGGGTTGCTGTTTCTAACAGATGAAGTTCCCATATTGAATCACTTTAGTTGGCTTGTAACAGTTTAAATTATACAGTTTTAGACTGAAGAGCGAAATTGTTACGAGACATTTCATTCTTTAAACGAACATAGTCAGTAGATTCATTACACATTCCATTGAATACTAAGTAGGTCTTTGGATTTGCATGATCAATGTCCCTAAGAAGCAAATTATTTTTGATTCTTCATGTAATTAAAATTAAGAAGTTATGAATTGAATGAGGATGTCTCCACGATTAAAAGATATTGCCCGTCTGAGGCAATCGACGTTTAAAATAACTTTTCACTCAGTTGATTAACTCTGTAATTAAAATAAAAAAGGACTAAATTGATTCTCTTATCGATTAATTAATTTTTCCCTCTCGTTATTACAGTGAAGTTAGAGAGACCTTGAAGTATAGCATTTCAGAACACACACACACACACACAAAGACACACACAACACACACACACACACACACACACACACACACGCACACACATACACACACACACACACTCTCGCATACACACAGAGGGTACATGTGATAAATAGAGAAAACATAGGAAGAAAAACAGAGAGAGAGAGAGTGTGTGAGAGAGATAGAGAGCATGGCCTTTATTTCTCCTAATCATATTTGCAAACGTAAACATTAATGGTTTCTATGTGAAAACTGTCATTTGTTAATTTATAAGTATATGTATCTAAGCATGTATTTGTGTGTGTATAAGTGTTTGTGCGTGTGCGTGAGTGTGAGCGAGTGAGAGTGTGTGTGTGTCCGTGTGCAAGTATGTATGAAAATGGACAGTAGATATTTTGTCATCATCCTTTTGATTTCCCTTCCTAACTTCTCAGACAAAATATAAGTGATTCAATTTCTCTCTGACTGAGACACACACACACACATCGTTTATACTCTGTTACATAGACTAAATCGTCTTCAAATACAATGACAATAATAATATATTTTTATTGAAATGAAGTGAAGTGAATTGAAGGCAATGTAATCTTACTGTCATTCCAGAACAAGCTCGTGTTTAGTCGAATATATTTAATCAAAATGACAGAGCAATAAAGCTTTCATAGCTAAAGAGCACGACATCATTTCTGTTTTAAGACACAGTATTGTGACAAAAGTTTCTGAGCTACGAAAAAGTAGGACATGATTAACATTGCTGAAACGTAGTATGTTACAAAATACGACTGCCATAAGAAATATGGATAGGAAGTTACGGTCATAAAACAGGAACTGAATTCTGCTGAAACACAAATATACTGATGGTACATTATCAACAAAATGTCTCTAAATTCTACACTACTGCATTATACTATGTCACGCTACCACCTACTATAATACAATGCCACTGAAATATATCAAAAGTGTTGCAACTCAACACACACACGTACACAATGTACACACACAATCACGTATATGCATGTATACATACAAAGTGTGTTTATGTATGCAAAGATTTACTTGAAATCTTAGAAAATATATCTGATACTCAAAGTTTCTTGCTGATATTAGCAATTATTCAGACACTTTACTGTATCTAAAAAAGTTAGAAAATGTCAAACACCTTCGATTTTCTTGCAGTTTGCAAACTAGTATATATTTTGGTCGAGTGAAAATACTAAGAGTTAAGTTGCTTTATTATGCATGACAAAAAATGATTAGGTATTTCAATTTTTAGCTAGGAAAAGAAAATTGCGATGAGCAAAGTATAGAATTAAAAGCAAAGAATTATAAAATAAAAAAAAATGAAATAGAGGGAACGAATATAACTGTTACCGATTTAGGTATAATATGGTGGATGGTAACGTAGTCGGAACTGTCGATTTGACACTTGACAGTAGGTTTGTTTGATCCCAGTCTAAGGGAGGAAATCCAAAGTTAAACCCAGCACTATTTGATATCAGCACGTTAGGACATTGAAAACATATTGCAAGGGATATTTTTCCGATGGTCTAACGATTCTACCTGTTCATCAATTTAAAGAATGCAAATAATGAATAGAGGAAAAGTAAATAAATAATGCAATATCGAAATCATGGAAGATAATATATTATAGACTGAAAAAATAGTTTTGTGCTCGAAAATGCACACAAATATATACATCGTAATATGAATGCGCATACAAGGCAGCAAACTGGGAGAAACGTTAGCACGCCGGGCGAAATGCTTAGGTCGACTTTGCCTGTTATCCTTTCGTGGTCGATAAATTAAGTACTAGTTGAGTACCGGGGACGATCTAACTGACTGGCTCTATCCCCAAAATTTCGAGCCTTACGCCATGAATAGAAAAGAATATGAATGCGTGTACACTGCTATATAAAACAATAAGATTGCTTATTACTTATTATAATCTGATACTTTTATTAGGTGAGCATAATCTCAGAAGATGTCTATTCATTTCCACGTATATAGAATTTATTATAAATCACTTATATACCCAGTAACTAACTTTTTTCATATTCCTCTTAAAATTTCATATTATAGAATTTGACAATACTTTTTAGTTTTGTAACTTCTTTTATTATTTTATAAGTATTGCTTGATTTTAAATTTTCATCCGTTTCTCCCCGATTTGTGTTCATTCAGTTACTAAGAAAATGAAACAATTTACTTTTATCTCTCACTATTTACGTCTCGTACAAGATATTTACGATTTGCGAATGTCTGTAGATTGAGCAAACTGTTTGGCAAAGAGCATAATTCCTAATTTTAACAAGAAACCCAAAGTAACATGTATTTTCTTTAACTTTATATATTTCATTATAATATATTGCATTCTGATTAACTAATTTTAGCATTCTATACTTTTTCGCATATTCAATTAACTCACTGCACACAAACACACACACATATATATGTGCATATATATGTGCATGTATTGAATACATACACACATGCAGATGCACAAACATACGCATATATATATATGTGTATATATATTTACGCACATACATATATATACATATATATATATATATAACAATATATATTATATATATATATATTATATATCACATATCATAATATATATAAAATATGTATATAATAAAATACTACAGCACTATAAACAAAACATGAGCAGTACCAGTTGTCAATATTCCTACCTTCAATTGGTGCCACACGTAAGGATTCAACTCCTACGAAAGGAACAAACCAAACAGTTAATTAGCAGCATATTAAAGAAATTAGCTGTCTGGAATCATAAAATAAGATCTTGTTGAAGTAATTATGCATTATGCAATTCTGTGTAATATCTGAAAATACTTTGTTACTGTGAATTACTAATGTATACTCGAAGCTAATGAACATTTTAACAATGAATATTATTCTACATAAAATCAACCTTATTCCCTTATAAAAACTGTGAAAGTCTGTTTCAACCCTTGGTCTACCAGAGAAGATGTATGTCACTAATTACCAACTGGGTCCAATGGACCCAATATTTTTCTTTTAATTCAATGTTATTCAAACTACCATTATTACTTAGCTACATTATATATGCTGTCAGGTGAATGGAGAATTAATGTTTCTCACACATTTTAATGAAAAAATACAGCTTACAGAATATATTAGCAATTTAAAAAATTACAAAAATACAAAATTACAGCTCTTCATGCGAGTGAATGCAGATAGGATTGAAATTTTCTTGGCAAACATAGATATTACAATTCTTACATGTACGAGTTTTCCTGTCTTTTTTGGGCGACACAAAGAGCATCTTCCCTTTTTCTTTCGCTGAGGAATCTCAAATGAGGTGGAAGATCGTCTTCTTTTCATGTTTGGTTGAGAAATGCTAGCGGAACTAGATTGTTTGTCGTGTTCTTCTTTAGCATTAACTCCAGCAAGTTCCTTGCCTAACTGAATTAGGTATTGTCTTCTTTTATCCTTGAAACTTTGCAAGTGAAGCTGCTTAGCAACAATGACAGCGATCACTGCACTTATATTAATCATGCTGTAGAATATAACCATAGACCATCGAGTCATTCTTTTGTAAGCGTATATTCTTACCATCTAATCCAGGGTATCTACTCCTCCTTTTGCTTTTCTGTAACATGTAATAACTTCAGGTTTCTTTTCAGCACTTTTTGAATCAATTGAAGGCTGAGAGTGCATTGTACTCATAAGTGTGACTACATAATTTTTCTTGGGACAATAAGATAGGATCATAGGAACCTTTTGAAATCCAAATATTGTTCTGTTGATTTCTTTTTCTTTTTTTTTATTTGTGAAATCACTGGGAAATTCAACTGTGTTCTTTCTAATTGTTCCACCTAAAGCAGTTTTCTTGCTAAGTAGCTTTTGAGCCAATCCTAGGCTTGTAAAAATGATCACAAATTATATTGCTACCAGTATTTTCAAGTTCTTTTAATAGGTTTTCAACCACTCTTGAACCTTGATTTGTCTCTGTCGCCTTTAATGGATCTTTTCCAGTGTAGATTTGCATTTTCTAGGCATAAAATGTCTCACTGTCACAGATTGACCAAATTTTAATTCCATATTTCCTTGGTTTTGAAGGAATATATACCGGAATGGGCAGCGCCCTCTGAATAAAACTAATAGTTCATCAGCTGCCATGCATGAACTTGAAACATATCCATCTTGCAAATTCTGATTCTACATTTCAAATACTTCTCTTATGGGCTCCAATTTATCATCACTTCTCTTTTTTCTTCTTGCACTAGCATTATCAAAACGCAATACTTGTTAAATCTGTTGAAATATTTCTCGGCTTATAATTTTGCTGAAAATTGGGTAGCCATCTTCTTCACTACATAAATGTGTGAAATTTTCATGTTTAGATTTATAAATACCTATAAGAATAATCAGTTCAATAAATTTCTTTAGTTTAGAATGATCAATTTCCTTCCATTTATCTTTGTAAACAACCTGACCTTCAATATTTGTCCATTTACGAATTACTTCAAGAAGAATCTGGCGCATAACTACAGTAAAACATGTTTCAATGCTATTGCAGGACCTTCTAGCGAAATCGGATGGTCCACATTCTTGGAGCACAGTATTGCAAGATGATGTTCTTACTACTGCTTGAGCAAGAGGATTAGAATGCCAAAAAATTGTTCTGTCTCTAGAGACATATTGCTAATTCAGAATTGGGTGGCTTGCAGATAATTTTTTTGAGTATCTTCATCATCTGATGACACAGAAACTAAACTGTCCAGCACACAATCACTTTCACCATCATCTTCAGAGCAATTGAAGGAATCGCTACTATCTTCTTCCCATTCTTCAAATTCAAATAACCTTTTCGATATTTGGTTTTCACTCAAGTTTTCATGTCTAGGCCTATTGGAAAGCACAACTGAACTATATGAAACTTGATAGCAGACTAAAGCAGATATTGCTCTCTCACATACTTATACTCTCCTGAAAGATGATACAATATATTTTAAGAATTGCGTCATCACATAGAAATATTGCATCACCCTATAACTTAATAGATTGAAGGTAAAGCACTACCAAATAAATTTACAGGAATATTTTCATAATCTTTCTTATTTTATCTAAAATTCAGCATATAAATTGAATACAATTTTAGACAGTGTCACGTGACAACTTGCTGGGGCAGCCTGCTGGGGCAGCCTGCTGTGGCAGCCTGCTGGAGCCTAGCAGCAGGTATAAAAAGGAGAATTTGACATGACAACCAGTCGGACGCTGACACTCGTTGATGCTGCATCGAAGAGGCCAGTGAATAGAAGAAAGAAGACACGCACCCAACACCAGAGCTGGTATATAACACAACCCCACCAATTACTGACTTATATATATATATATATATATATATATATATATATATATATATATATATATATATATATACGAGAGGCTTCTTATATAGTTACATATATGTATTGGTGTGTATATTTGTATCTTTTCGGTTCAGCAAATGAGACCGAATAATTACTACACTTAAAAGAATAAGTCCTGGGGTCATTTTGTTCGACTAGAGGCATTCAAATGACTGAAACAAGAAAAAGAATAAAGGAATAAAAGTATATACATATGAATGTGTTACAATAGTGAGTAAAGCCCGAAAATGACAAACAAATCTACACCTTTTGTCATGTTTACGCACTTCTCTTTTGTTTATTGTTCAATTTCAGGTCGTCGTTGTTCTTGTGATGGTGGATAACGAGCAGTTCTTCATAAACAATATGTTTCAATCATTTGAAAAGTTAGTGATTTTATAATAACTATAGTCTGTGCACATGTATTACCAGCTCTGAGAAGCACTGTAGTATAAATAACTTGCGAGGAGAACCCAAACTAACTGCCACATTACTCAAACTCTAACCCCATTTTGACTCAGATTGCATTTTGAAATTCTCTTTATTGCTCAGACTGGAGTCGCATTGATATCTATGTCGTATGTATACAGCTCTAGTTCATCGTGGACAGAACAACCTGTGCTCAATGCCATTCCCCGACCATTTGTTATTTTGTGCAGATTAATAAGTACATTAGTCTTTTACTCTTTCACATGTTTCAGTTATTTGACTGCAGCGAAGCTGGAGCACCGGCTTTTGTCGAACAAATCGACCCAAGGACTTATTCTTTGTAAGCTTAGTACTTCTTCTATCGGTCTCTTTTGCCGATTCGCTAAGTCACGAGGACGTAAACACACCAGCATCGGTTTTCAAGCTACGATGGGGGGGGGGACCAAACACTGACACACAAGCATACACACACTCTCTCTCTCTCTCACACACACACACACATATATATGCTACGGGCTTCTTTCAGTTTAAGTCGACCAAATCTACTCACAAAGCTTTGGTCGGTTCGAGGCTATAATAGAAGACACTTGCTTAAATGTGTCACACCGTGGGACTGAACCCAGAACCATGTGCTTCGTAAACAACCTACTTATCACACAACAACTCCTGCGCCTGTGCAACTTTTCTGTGTTATTGAAGAACATAGAGCAGGAATTGTGGAACATTTGGCTTCTATCTTAAGCATACCGTTCTACCTGATATTTTCTCTCTCTCTTTCTGGCTCGAGTGATCTTTCCTTGCTAACATATTTTCATTCTACTTTGTCACAGGTTTTGATAATTGAATTATTAAATGTCTTTTACGCATAAAAGCCATTGTATATTTGTAAAGTATCATTAATATATTGATTCAAACGAAAATGTGTAAAAAATATTTTCAAATAGAACCACATCATTGCCTAAAACAAGAGCTGATTGTACACAATGAAAATAAATACCAGATTCGTAATTCCCATGGGACAGAATCCGTAGGCTTTACAGAATTGTTTTCATCTAAATTGTTATAAAAATATCCATAAGCAATCGCTAAATATATTTAAAACTTCAAAATATTTTTCAGACGGACATAGCCCTTATGCTAATCTTTAAATTCAGTTAAAAATAATCAATTATCTATAAATGGATTAAGTAAGCCGATTATTGAATCAACTTGAAAAGTAGGGTATCAAATGTGTAAGTATAACTTTCCTTTCATCGAATGCACTGAATTCGAAAAATTAAAAATGAACATAAGAAGATTAAATTTGAAGGTTTTCAAAACACAGGCAAGTAATTATAAGCTTGAATAGAAGCTAAAAGTTATTATAGCGGAACTAGAATCTGACTAAATTTTATTTTATAGGAAGAGCTGAAACGATGTCGGAAACGGTAGACTTTGAACTTCTGATGAAAATGGCCACAATTCAGGATTGCAGGAAGCTTTGTTTTATCTGGTCTTTTAACTATAATGCCAATCGTAGTATGTTTATGACATTCATTTCTTTAATAATTAGGAACACTCCACACATTTTACGGAAGAACACAGTCGGTTATGTGAACTTTAGAGCTTTATTGTAGCAGTCTAGAAATTATGCAAAGCTGAATTATTTCAGTAGAATTCTTATTAACTAATAAACTTACACAAAAATATTTTCTCTCACCTTGCTGTTTTTATTTCATAAGTGTTTTAAAAATAAATCCTCTTTTGACAGTTTTTCGCATAAATAAATTTTTTATCGACTTTCAGGTTTCTATTGAACAACTTCAAATCGACACTAGGAAAAACATAGACAGAAAGATATTTTCCGAGGTTTGATGTTCTGGGAAAGATTGCTTGAGTATATCATGCTAAACAGTAGACGAGAAACCGGTGGAGAGAAGTTAGGGAATTGAAATGGCATGGATAGTGGTTGTACAAGGACAGAAAAACACTCTGGGATAAATTGCATGAGAATTAGTTGGTTGTGCTTTTCTTGATGCAATCAAGGATGTCTGTGATTACATGAACAACATTCCAGATCATTGGAAAGTATGTAATTTTTGATCTGATATGAGTCCTGTGGCGGGAACTACTAAACGTTACTATGCTTTTCTGACTCTAAATTAAGTTTCTAACGATAGGAATATATGCTTGCAAAAACAAAGATATCAAGAAAGCATGTACAAGAAAAATACTAGGTGTATTTTTGTTTATGAGTTTGTCTTCTGTGTGGGATGTGGTAGCGACATACCTTAAATGATTTCAGTTACACCCTTAACAGAAAATGATGGGTCAAGATTGAAGCACAGGCGCTATCAAGGATAAGTAACTTAGAAGTGGTGGACCACAGCATTTCAGTTAACTTTAAATGCCAAAGGAGAGGTGGTGCGTAGTTTTAAGCTGTGTTGTAGGTAACCATGATAAGGTAGATTTCGAAATATGTAGTATATGCAAAAATGCTGTTGTACAGTCTAAACTATTTGAATTAAAGATGTAAAAATGGAAATTGAATAGCACATGCAACAGAGTTGTTCGAACAAATCCAAGTTACCCCATTCATTAAGTATTAAGAGAAACTGATTTCAAGAAACAAAATGTTGGAAATGTTAGTGATAGTTACAATTTTAGTTATATGAATGACGTAGTAATCCAATACGACATAGTAGTCCAATACAGAAGAATGCTCTATACAGCTTAAATCCAGAAGACTATATATTCCTCATGAAATAATTTCATCTCTCTCTCTCTCTCTCTCTCTCTCTCTCTCTCTCTCTCTCTCTCTCTCTCGCTTGCTCGCTCTCTCTCTCTCCCCTCTCTCTCTCTCTCTCTGGAAGGCGACATAAATTCAATGGTATAATAATAAGCAATAAAATATTAACCAGTGGCAGTACATTTTTATAACTTTAATCTAAATAAAGTGTTCAGAGTTTCCAGTAAACGAATCATAGTAATATGCTCACTCTATAGACAGCACACTACTCGGAAAGTCATACAGAAAATGCTACTCAGAAAATGTTGTATAGAACAGAACATAAACATTTGGGCCGGATATTATAAATCAAAGAAATGCCTTTTCAAATGCGATGTGCAACCATGAGCAAGAAGAAATAAAATAAACATTAACCTTTACTTCATTTTCGCAACGTAGTTTGATTTCAGAGCGAAATAGAAATGAAGAACAAATATAAAAGCGATAGGGAAAACATGTAAATACTTTAAACATCAAGATAAGTTATACATAAAACATGAAAAAGAGAAATGAAAACTGTAAAGTAAACAAAACATTCGATAAAGATCACTAGAAAAAGCTAAAATAAAACTAACTGCAAGATTGACATGATCCTCCATGAGGTACTCAGCGAAAAATAACGAACAAAGTAGAGATTATTGTAGATCCCATTCGGGATCAATGTAACCACACTCATTATCTGGGGGTCTTCGTCGTCTAGAGTTGTTCATATATTTCCAAAAATGTGTGAAGGCCTAGGCTTGTGCATTTTTTGAACAATTGTTCATGAATATCAGTCGCTACTCTTCTCGTCAACGAAGTTATCCAAGAAATTGGCATCTAATAGGCCGTAATTAGTACAACAACGCATCCAGTCTGAGATTCTAATAGTTCCGCTAATCTTACACTCTGAGAAAGTATCGTTTCCTTTGGCGGGATTTGAATTTGAAAGCAGAGCGTAGTGTCGGAACAAATATAGTGAAATCACTATACTTAGAATCCTTTAAGTGATAGCTTACAATTAACTGAAATGTTTTATGAAATCTTTGAGCACATACTCCTACCACCACCTGGTCTAGCAAGCAAAATACACAATGAGGCACACATGTGCAGTTGAGTAACTCTTTTGAAAATTGTTTGTTATTATAACATTGTTTTCATAGAAAATTGGAAACCAAATTACTCAGAGAAATATGGAGTAAAATTAATGTGCTAGATAGCACTGTCCAGCGAGAGAGAGAGAGAGAGAGAGAGAGAGAGAGAGAGAGAGAGAGAGAGAGAGAGAGAGAGTTACAAAGATATAACTTATTCTATGATTGGCATATCCCGGAGACATAAACAAGTGCTTCTAAGTTTCACAGATGCATTCACGGAATATTATATACATATATATATAATAGAAATATGTTACAAAAACAAAATAGAAACTACACTTAGAAATGTAAGGGGAAACTAAGAAGAAAAATAAGCGAGAATGCACATAGGAAAACAAAAAAAGTAAAGGCTTTTTTATGAAAAGTAACGATAGATACATGCAATTAGATGAACTGAGGTAGGAATAAAAGTAATAAAAGTCGATATTGTGAATTGTTAAAGGGATTCAAATGCATACCGGTTTAGTAAAGTTACTAATCATTGCTTTGAATGCACAACGATTACTGAACGGTGTCAGGTCTGCTAGTCCCTTAGTAAAAAGATTATGTATAAGAGAGGTAAGTAGTTCTGGATTTGGTGCAATTAGGGTAGATATAGATCTGTAATGTGAATGGGGGGTTAGTGGTATTAATTGAAAGGGTAGTAGTGTTCTGTATTATGTTATGTGTTCATATTTAGTTGTGGAAGATATTCATTGATGAAAGTTGCCTCTTTATTCATTCTTTGTTGTACTGAGGTGTTCTATGTACATTGATAGAAGGGGAACATTAGGAAATTAGGATTAAGATTCCTAGCACACTTTTCTATGTGTCCACTGACCTGTATCTGCCTGTATTGTGGATGGCGGATTTGTTCTTTGTGCAGAGTGGTTCTTCGACGGAGTGATATTCCTGTTTGACCAATATAATTATTACCACACCCTAAGCATTTAATGGCATAGATTAGATTTTCTGAGACACAGGTGATATTTGATCTAATCTTAAATATTTCACCTCGTTTAAAGTGGAACTCTGAACCTTACAAAAGGTGGGGGCATGTACCACAGCTAGGTCGATCACGCTTTTTCACTTTTGGTTCTGTTGTTAATGGATATAGTCTTGCGTTGTTTAATATTTTTTTCAATGATTTAAGAAGAAGAGCTTGAGTAACACCTGCAGCTCCTTCCGTTCTTGCACGGAACAAAACGTCTATGATGTGCACATCATCTCAAACACACACAAACACACACACACACACACACATTCACAACACACACACACAAATATATATTCTGTGATCAACGATTCAGATATTGTTATACATCGCTGGTAACAATGTGCTTGCATTGTTTTAGACTCCGAATAATTCCATCCTGTTGGGTTGGCAAGTAAACCAACATTATCGGAAGGCTGCTCCGTCGCTGGGTTACCTTCAACTGGAGCAATGTGTAATGAAATGTCTTGCTCAAGCGCACAACGCGAAGCGGATCTGGAGTTGAAATTGCGATGTCACTATCGTGAGTTTAACACGCCTAGCCACTAGGACACATACACACATGCACGCACACACACACACACACACATATATGTATACACATATACTTATAGATATGTACATGTATGTGCATATTGGTGTGTATACTTTTTAAAATCGGCATAAAACTACATCATTACAGCAAGCGTAAATTCTTCCTACGATTCAGTTAATTTTGTTTCTGAGACAAGAATGTTAACATGTAAGTTTAAATAAACCATACTTTTGTTAGATAAATGTGCAAAAGCTATTTTGCAATACTGAACTCATTGTTACTTTATTTCAAAACCGAATACAATGCAATAACACCAAATGTGTAACAAATCAAAACATTCTTTAAACATACTCAATGGGAGAATAACTAATCTCAAACTTCCATTAGTCATTTTCGTTCCAATCAATGATATGTGTATCTTAAGAGGTCATGGTTAGGTTTTAACACAAACACAAATAATCACTTTCTTTTCCAGTTCCCTGTAATAACTTTAAAGGGACAGGCAGGATTTCAATGCTTGAAATCTTAGATTATTCAGGATTGCGTGTTATCAAAATTACATCTGCGTGCAAAGCTAGAAATAGTACATTTCAAAAGTCATTATTTTCACAGTGGTTCCTAGCGGAGATAATGAATTTTATCACTCCAGGCCAAAAGTGAATCGAGCGAATGTATATATGTATATATATATATATATGTGCGTGTGTGTGTATGTGTGTGTTTGTGCGCGTGTGTGTGTTTGTGCGTGTGTGTGTGTGTATACGTAAGGTAGGTATTGTCTGTTTTTACCGTAGTTTCCTTTATTGTTTTGTTTTAGCATGCTACACGAATGTTCACATTTTAAAATTTGCAACGTTGCTGTTTGCCGATTTGTTAGTACAGAGCAGTCTACTTTTTA
This sequence comes from Octopus bimaculoides, assembly GCF_046866305.1. NCBI lineage: Eukaryota > Metazoa > Mollusca > Cephalopoda > Octopoda > Octopodidae > Octopus > Octopus bimaculoides. Next base: position 29,390,441 of record NC_142930.1, on the reverse strand, counting down.
TAATCGGAAATAATGTTGTGAAATGGTGATTGGTATGGAAATTAGTGAGTTTCCAATTCTTTAAATGCTTAATGTAATCATTTGGTTGTTATTGAAAATGATTTTTTGAAAGTAATCAAAAGATGCATGTATTTTTATATACTCACATGTATATATACATGTGTATATGTATGTATTTATCTCTGTAATATTGCTTTTGTGCGTATGTATATTTGTCTATAGGTAAAAACTCGTCTGTATTAATTTATATTTCCATATTGAGAAGCATCACTCCCTTGCATTATTATGTGATTATGTGCTTCTATCTCTATCTCTCGCGCCCACGTTTGCACATACACAGTTGCAGGTTATATTTACTAACGTCATTTTACACGCCCTTTTTAGGTGCTTATATACACGACTGACACAAATTATCCCACGCATAAATGACTGCACTATATTGTTATCAAATTTGCACAATTCCATTATATTTCAGGCTCTACTTATATACCTAGCTTGCAATTATTAAGTTATCGAAAGCGAGATTTTATACAGATTTATAATTGTTTTTACATTTATTTTCTTGTTTTATCTTTTTACTAATGTAAGTATATAAAATGACTGATCAACAGTCATTTTACACAGACGTGAAAGGTGTCATTCAATTCGTTGGCTTTCCTTTGGATCCATACTAGAGGGTTACATGGGTGTATGCGTGCCCAATGCTCGGCATCTTCTTCGCTTTGATACTGAAGTATACCTTGGGCAGAGGCACAGGAAAACGTTTTCGAGAAGTGGGCTGCATGTGACATAGTTCGCCATCATTTGGACCGGATTACTGAAACAATTCAACGTTGTTATACGTTCCATTCAAAAAATATATTAAAAAGAGAGCGCTGCTTACCAATGATAATTTTAGAACGTCACCGGATGTTATTTATGTTTTTTTTAAAGATCAATCTGGAGAGTCCTCAGCGGGTCTCTAGCGTCGAATAATACTAAAGTACATGATGTACTCATCAGATACATGCCATTCATTAACGCAAGGTCACTCGATAAACAACCTCTCGTGGACGGTGTCACAAGACCTATCAAAACTTCAGCATGACAATCAGTGTGAAGAAGACAGAATTTTAAGGTCAAGGTGCTCAGCATACCCTTATTGCGGCCTTCAGAATCAGCCAGTTGGTGGTACTTCAGGATTTTACATGCTACGGCTCCATGATTTCGGAGAGTACATCTACATCTACATGCCAGTACATCTACTGGCATGTAAGACGAGCAGCATCAGCAGAAGTTAGACTGACAAGAAGAGACTGGAAGGACAGAAAACTAACGGTGTACACGATGGTTGTGATCTAAACAGATTGCATCCTAAGCAAACTTTTAGACGGTGGTGAGAATAGTATCGTCTACTCAAGACGAGAATGGGATCTCAGAGCTTATGGTTATCAAGTTGTCTGATTCCACTGCAATGATGTGAAGATCTCAAGATACACAGAGTATGGGATAGTGGCCGTTGGTAAAGAAATACACTGACAACCCTATCTTCATTGCAAGAATGTTTATATGTGCGTGTGTGTGTGTGTGTGTGTGTGTGTGTGTGTGTGTGTGTGTGTGAGTGAGAGAGCGAGAGAGGGAAGAGAGAGGGGGAGACATTGTCAGTGATCACATCTGCTGGGAAGTGGAACTAAGCAAGTAAAATTTAAGAAGATAATTAGAAAAGTGAAAAAATTGCTGGTAAAACAGGACCGGGAGAAGGCGAGAAGACGTGGCATCGAATGCAGCCACTGCGGGCGGAACTCTCACCCAGATTTGAGACTTTACAGGTACAGATGTTGTTATACCAACAAGATCAAAGCAAGATATTCCAGGTGCAAATATATGGCTTTGAGGGGCAGACACACAACACACACGCACACACGCACACACGCACACACACACACACGCGCACACCCACACACACACACACACAAACAGGCACACAAACACACACATGTAAATGCAGTAAGGATTAGCGAGTTTGATCTGGCCTCGTGTAATAGTTATGATAATAAGGCCAAACTAAGATTTGGTAAACAGAAGCTGAAATAAATCGTCGTAAATAGGTGAAGGAGTACACCGCGACACTATTTCTTTTCCTCAACAGGCCCTGCCCTGATCAAAGAGGAAAAGGATCCCATACCTTTAAACGGAGTCTGACAAATTTCCTCAAGGAATACCAGATAAGCTACCTCTACCTGGATACAACTCAGTAAACAAGAACTCACTACTTGAATGGATCATGTTAGCATAAAACCTGACTTTAAAAGGATTTAGATAATCCTATCAGGTGGTGCTATTAAGTTAGATATGGCCTGGACCAATTTTGGTCGAAACATCTAATTTTACTTAAGTTTATATATATATATATATATATATATATATATATATATATATATATATATATATATATATATATATATATATTTATATATATATATATATATATATATATATTGCTAGAAAAGGTAAAACAACAAAAGAAGGAGACCTTGATGTTATATAAATAGAGGAATTTATCTGTAAATAAATGTGACTTTTATTCGGTAGCCATGATAAAACTCCGAGTTTCGGATGTCGGGGCGGAAACCCACGCCGCCATCTCTTCAGTTTTCTGGTCAGCGAAAAAGTGCTATGAAAATGACCGTTAAACAAAGGGAAATTACTATGTGATTGACCGTTATTAAGACAAAAGAGGTATTAGAATAACCGCTAAGTGAGCGGTGGGAGTAAAGGTAAGGGAGTAAAGATGTCCATAGTATTCGCGTAAGCGCACCAGTCCATACATGCACATGTCACCAGCACACCCACGTACATGTGCCTATATGTATATACTCATCCACCCTAATTTTTTTTACACTTTTTTCTGTAGTTTGCCTTTAGCCCTGTTTTTCCTTGTGTATATATATTTTCCTGTTTTTTCTTGTGTATATAGACGTGTGTATCAACCTTTTTTGCGCGCGTGTGTATCTGTGTGAACGTGTTGCGCGTGTTTGTGTGTGCGAGCGTGTATGCGGGTATGTATATATATTTTTGGGCGAATGCGTGGGTGAGTATGTGTGTTTCAAATGAGGGTGAATGAGTATATACATATAGGCGCATGAACAGTGGGTGTGCGGGCACACATGAGTATGTATGGCCTGGTGCGCTTATGCGAATACTATGGATATTCTTACTCCCTTACCTTTACTCCCTCCCCTCACTTAGCTTCATTCTAATAGCTCTTTTGTCTTAATAACAGTCAATCACAGAGTAATTTCCCTTTGTTTAACTGTCATTTTCATAGCATTTTTTCGATGGCTAGATAACTGAAGAGGTGGCAGCGTAGGTTTCCTCCCCGACATCCGATACTCGGAGTTTTATCATGGCTACCGAATAATTGTCACATTTATTTACACACACACACCACACACACACACACAGACACACACACACATATATATATATATATATATATATATATATATGTATGTATGTATGTATGTATGTATATAATCAAAGATTTCACAGAAGGACGTATAGTTTTAAATATCCACCACGGCTAGTGTTACCATATTTCCTTCTATATTGGCTAACTCTGATGAGCGTAAAGTTATATGATCGGTTTGTTACTTAGCACTCCATTGTATTCATTAAGCGAGACTGATTGCTAAGACCAGCTGTGATGGATATTTGATACTATCCCTTTAGGATTACATATATATATATATATATATATATATATATATATATATATATATATATATATATATATATATATATATATATATATAGACAAATATCTATATGGAGAATGTGATGCACCATAAATTCTTAATTTATTAACATTATCTCTGCACTTAGACGTGAGATTATCACAAATTGCGATAAAAAATATATGCCAAACCAGGGGATACCGTCTCAAAGATCAGTATCTCTCTAATGTTGGCACGTTATATAACAACATTATGTAACAACAGAAAGATAATGTCTAGAGATAGAACTGTCATGGACACGTGTTTCTGCCCCAATAGGTATCAGTAGTATGACTGTTGTCCAACATTATCTCCAGTATCCCAGGGACGTAAACATAGCTCATTATGGCCAATGTCATATATACATATACACATATATGCACATATAAATACATACATACGTACATATTTATTGCCGTTTATACAGCACAGATTGAAAAAAACTGATGATTTATCTCAATCAACTTTTGAATCAGAGATGTCTACACCAACTGACCAAACACATAGTAAAAAGCAGCCATTGCGTTTATATATTCAACTTATTCAGTAGTCACAGACAACTAGAACAACTAATTTGCTTACCGTAGATAGTGATAAAGAAAGTGTGTGATAGATGAATAGACAGAGAAATAGACAGAAAGAGAGTGTATGGAAACAGAAATTCCAAAAGATATAGAGACAGGCAAACAGTCAGACAATCAGACAGGTATATATATATATATATATATATATATATATATATATATATATATATATATATATATATATATATATATATATAGATAGATAGATAGATAGATAGATAGATAGATAGATAGATAGATAGATAGATAGATAGATAGATAGATAGATAGATAGATTGATGGGTAAACAAACAAACCGGGACAGAGAGTTTGTAAGCAGACCAGACATCATTTTGCTGTTCTCGCTAAGTCACTGGCTCAAGTCAGAAGGATTCTTTGAAATTCATTTCATTCAACCTACTGAAGTATTTCGAGATTCTGTTTTCGCTTTGAGAGTTTATGAAGCTTGAGTGAATCTAATATTTTCAGCAATTACATATTACATATTATATAACTGAAATAGTTTCCATTGTAAAACGCAGGCATGTACTCATCACTTGCTTATCCATCCACACACACTCATGGGCACGCACGTAAACACATAGGAGTTCTCACAGCGTCTTTGTGCAAATCACTTCCTAACGTTCCAAATGTATATTCTCATAGACAATAATTTAAAGACTGCGTGAGATTGTCTACATTTGTTGCTGATTCAGAAACAAAGACTATTGTTTTTCACTTTCAGGTTCACAACACTTTCAGAATCATCTCAGGAATATCTGTAAGTACACAATTGCTCTACATTCTATGCACGATAATAAAAGAGACTCCCAGAATCTATTGCACATATCTATGTCTATGCCATAGATATGTCAGCTGTCACATATATATGTCTTTGCATAGATATGCCAGCAGTCTCTATCGATATAAAGGGAAACAGTGAATAATCAACTATTTGTGTTGGAGGTAGTCGCTTGGTTGTTTACAAAAAAACCTATTATATGAAACAAATCAGTATGAGATTGAAGTAGTCATTTATATAATATACTTGTAAATACATCGTAATTTGTTCATTTGAAGGAATATTGTATCACAGAAATACCTCAAGAATTGGCTTGCCTTAAATACTTCCATAAAATTTAGTAGCAGTATTGTAGGATAGGAATAAAGCAATTACAACATAGCCTCGAATATAAGGAACATGTAGCATGCGTTACTCTAGTGAGGAGGTTAATTCATATCTGGTTGTAAAGATAAATGAGTGGTAAATATTATGTCGAACACATTGATGCAAGCCCCTGTATATGATCGTGTTTGCAAACTGAGGGAGAAGAAAAACAATGATAATATACAAAATGAGGAGAAATAATGGGTTGCGAATGAAAAAGGTTGACAAAGAGCTCAAAGCAAGACATCATGAAAAAATATATTCATTATACAAATTTAAATTGGATATTTGAAATAATGGCTGATGCGCACATCGTTATTACTCCCTACCCTAAAGGCTATGGTGTCTCATTAATGAGGTTGTCGCTATACAAAGAAACAAACACACACACGTAAAAAGAATGCATAAATCTCAAGAAATATCACTGTTTATGTGTGTGTGTGTGTGTGTGTGTGTGTGTGTGTGTGTGTGTATGTGTGTGTGTGTGTGCGTGCGAGCGCGTGCGTGTGTGTGTGTGTGTGTGTGTGTGTGTGTGTAAGCATATAGAAATAATTTATTTTCAGTTTTCATTTATCTTTCAAAGTGTTAAATGTTTCGCCTCGCAATTGTCACCTGGTCCG
>NC_142930.1:29371835-29381835 GCF_046866305.1 Octopus bimaculoides | reverse complement strand
TACAATTTAATGAAAAGTACATAATGGATGTTTAGAATATATTTGTTATACAATATAGTGTTTATCTCATTACTTCATAATTTTAGACAAATTATCATCTTTTAGTTAACCATGTTGCAATAAACAGCAAGTATTTCGAAATCTTTAAACGAATTTTACTTCGTTATTTTGTATTTCTTATTGATATATATATATATTGAATTAGAGCAAGAGGTATGTTGAAATGATGGAAAGGGACTGTAAACATACATTTTGATTAAAATCTGTTTATTATTGTAGATTTCAAATAACATTAAGAAAAATAAAAATCTCAATGAAAGTCGATATCTAAGATATTGTTTACTTTCAACTCAATTTAGTAAATTTAACAAATTCTAAAAAAAAAAAGAGACAGATTTAACCGTTGTATATCACTGTGTATCATATTACATTTTACTCATTTTCTTTCCTATTATAAAATTCAATGCGGTCTGTAAAAGAAAGCCAAAAAGACAGCCTACAATACACTCTTAGCTTTATTGTTAGCTTTCGGAAGAAACTAGGAACAGTGGTGTGTTATAGATAAACTCCCAAACCTTATCGTTTAAAACATTAATTCTTTTTAATCCATTGAAATTTACTATAATTATTAAAGCATCGAATCTCACACACACACACACACACACACACACACACACACACACACACACACACACACACACAGACATACGCACACACGCGCACACACGCATGAGCGCGCACACACACAAAAACAATTACAGCTCAATGAGATGATGTGCAAACTATATATATGTGTGTGTGTGTGCGTGTATGCGCATGTGTGTGTATGTATCATTTATATATGATCGCATTGAGCTCTAATTATAAAATAAATTTTACAGCGAAGTAGCCATTACAAAGAAGTAGATGTGGTAATATATCTTTCTGTTGGAAGATTTAAAGTTCTCTAACATCAATTGGCTCGAAAATAAGATATTTTCAGGCCCCAGAAAAGTCATGGAGCGCGTTATCAAAAAGAAGCTGATCACGTTTCTACTAGAAAACAGCTTGCTCGTTTTCTGATGCGCATCAAAGCTTCTGTCGAAAAAGGTTTCTTACTCGGATAATACGGCATTACGATTGGATACTGAAACAACAGCAGAGTCATCTAAAGATAGTTTCTAACGTAAGTAGTTGTATTTACTAATTAATCTTTATTCTAGACTATTAACTCGCATTTCGCATAGAATATGTTTCATTATATTAGGATTGACAGGGGTATATTTTACATTAAATTATTACAATATAATTTCTATAATATTTATTTGGATATATTATAAGATTTGATGTTTCTAATTTAATCGTTAAAATTTCCTTAGTTAGAGCATTTTCAATATATATCTTAATTGTAGTTAATATTTTAAAAGATATATAATTTTCATTTTTAATATAATTTTTTAACTTTTAATTTTTAACATTTACCTGTACATAATAATAATATACGTTGCCTGAGGACGCACTGGGGGATTTATGTATTAAGTATAGCCTTAGTACACACCCAACCAGTGCAGAAACACGTGTAGCGAGTACTTGTACTAACGTCTTTCTCCACAGATTAATAACAGGTATAATATATATATATTTAAATAATTTTATTTTATGTCATTTTAATTATTTGATTTGATTTAATTTTCTCCGTCTGTACCATACCATGAGGTTATCTTGAAGTAGTAGTTGCTTATTTATTGGTAAATAACCCAAATTTGTAATAATAATATTATAAAACATACCTTCTACATTTCATTAGAAAAGTGTAAATTAGTAAACTTCCTGATAACCTAGAATGATTGTTATTCCCTAATATATTATAAATATATGTATATATATATATATATTATAAGTATATGTATATATATATATATATATATATATATATATATATATATATATGTGTGTATTGATATATCATATATCTATCTATATATATATATATGTATTGATATATCATATATCTATATATATATATATATCCACATATATGTAAAAATGTATGTATATATAGATGCGTGTATATATATATATGCATATATACATCTACATGCGTACGTTTCTACACGTGCATCTATATACATATGTTTTGTAGGTATGTTGTCAGTTAAAAATCTACTATCATATATATTCTCTAAATAACGTTTCAAGTGCTCTTTTTTATTTGGAATCATAGGCATACATACATTTATACATACATTCATGTATACATGTATACATAGATACATATGTGTGTGTTTGTGTGTGTGTGTGTGTGTGTGTGTGTGTTTTTCTGCGTGCTTATGTGTATTCAAAGGAAAACGAATTTTTTGTATAGTGTCCATGAATATGTGAATGCACAAGATTGTTTAAGTTGAAACTGTGCGCCAATAAATTAATACATAAATATATAATAAAATATTGTGACGACATTATATTAGATAGTTTTGGGGGTCTGTATATAATATATAATTTTCACAAACAAACGATGCACATACATTCCTATACAACATTTGAATTGAGTATAAAACAAATAAACATCATTAGGATATGTACGTATATCTTCTAAAGAATTCAATTGAAGCGAAATCAATATATATCAATCACTCGCTAACACAAATATATAAACGTGATTTATACACAGATACAATACACAAAAAGATACACGAAAGACACGAAAAAAGAAAAAGAAATACTTCAAACTGCAAAGAAATGTTATATTCAAATTGCTTTCCTCATTAAAACATTTTTCTGGAATGTTTACAAACTAAAGGAGTTCAAGAAAAAATCACAAGGACAATATAAAATCAATTGCGGATAAGCAAGTATAAATTGGAAAATAGCATAGAAAAAAGATAAATAATATACCTCTTACTAAATGGTTGAATAACCGGAATAGTTTTAGAAGATATTTCTGTATATACAGACTCGCACGCACAAATGAATACGCACAAATATACACACACAAAGACACATATACGTACAAACAAATATATACTCAAACTGCATGCATACAAACGCATATATATATATATATATATATATATATATATATATATATATATATATATATATATGTGCATATATATATATGCATATCTATATATAATTATATGTGCATCCAAACATATTTATATGCGTATATGTCGTCCTAGAAACGAATATTTAATGTCTATTATTCTATCCAGTGGAATCCATTGTCATGCCACTCTGTCTTTCCGGTTTCTTTCTTCTGTCTGCCCATGTATGTTTGCTAGTGTGAATTTATGAAAATGTGCGTGTGTGCTTGTATGTGATTCTTTGGAGCGGTGTCTACAAAGTCCATTAACCACTGAAAGTCCCATTGGTGTGTTTGATAGGATAAAGAACAAAGAGGATAACACGTAAGATGTCTGGACAGCTATAAAACTGAATATAAGTTATCGACAAGATTGCCATCATCAAATAGATAAAATTATAAATTGTTGCCATTTAGCATGTCATATTGGAGTATACAGTTCCTGCAAAACAAAATGATGGAACGGCTCCGACAACACCATTGGTATATGAGAGGTGATATGGGATCAACATATGTATATATATATATATATATTGAATAAGATAAAGTCAACAAGAAGGAGTACGGTGGGACAGTTATTTTCCAATCATGATACATGTTTCCATACAACATAGCTCTTCATATATACAGGAATTTGGTTATGGACCGGTTTACATGTATAGTGGGATTCAGTTGTATTTCTTCAAGTGATATTCAATTGCTGTCCCCGTTAGTTACAAAATCTTCGACTTGGATGCTAACACATTCATCTGCCCTGTTTGAATTCAGTAGACGCTGGCATTCTATTTGCTGTTAACGTGCTTCTACGTGTCTGCTATGAGTGGTATTGAATACATTGGCTGTTTATTTTGTTCCTCATGTTAGGCTGCACATGTAAAATTTTATAATGCGACCTTCAGTATTCGTTGGTTCAGAGACACACACAGCTTCTCCCATATATGTATTCCTGTGTACATGCCCAAATATACACGTAGATACACTCTATGTTGTGCTCTGTCTGCGTTCCATGATTACAACTGACTGCACCACTAACATATTAACACTCAAAATTATGGGATGAAAATCACCAGACCGCGTTTGAGTGTATACCTGATCAATTATTTAAAGCAACAAGTGATTTTTGCTAGAAGACAAAATATTTTGGGAAATATAAAGTTTCAACAATGGAGACAGGTGTCAGATCCCCATTTCACTCTTCATACTACTTGGTTTTATATTTGTGTAATTTGGTCAGAAGAGGTTGAATAACAATGATGCAAGAAAAAAAAAATAGAATCTACCTACGATAATTATATTCTAAAATCAAAACGTATATCAGTGTTTGTTGCGTTGAGTGTTTTTTATAATTACATTTTATTTTAACTGTGCATGTTCTAGTGGCATTAATTCGAACAATACCAGGTATATTTTAATTGTGGCTATAGACCTAAAACATAATTACTCCTCCAAAAGTACCATAGTATCTATTCAATCACTTAGTTATTATGACAACACTTATGAAAAACAGTCATCTTTTCCTGAAACTATAATATCGTTTAACACATCTTGTAATATTTATATTGTTTTCTAATTAGAGTAGCCTTAAAATTATTCAGATATATTTTCCTATTTCTAGTGCTACCTCATCTCTCACGTGTAACGGACAGAAAAATTGCTTCGCAAGAATATGTTCATTAATAAGTATTTAGTTACATTTCAAATAAAATTGAAGAAAACAGATTTTTCTATTGTTTAGGAAGTAAAAGTATACCGAGATTCGAAACGGTTACAGTATATTACGTTGTTCTAATGCACTTCTTGTGATTGAAATTGGTGTTTATATAAAAAAAAGTCAGTTGGGCTAGAAAAGTTAACGAATGAAGTTTTATAATCAATAACAGCGAAATACACGGAGAATTTCCATTTCTATGAGAAAATTTGAATATCCTTTTCATTAGGTTTTCAATATCTTTTGGTTTGCTACAAAACAAAGTAGATTTATGACATTTGCCAGCGTATAATTTGATTACGATACAATAAATATATATAACATTCAAAGGTTCGGCGAATTTAGCTGTTAATGTAATGCTAAAACGAAACTTTAAATTCTCGTTAGAATAACTAAATCCGAACGAAAAAATAAAATAATAATAATAATAGTAATAACAACAACAACAACAACAACAACAAATAAAACGAAAGTGAATTACGTCTAGTACAGATTCTTAAGTTACTATATTATTTTAGTTTCACGTGTGATTTGACAATTTATTTAAGTTTCCCTCAAATTAACTGGTAGCTGATACAGACATCTCTTTTTATGTTCGAATAAAATTTGTTCTTTGACGCGATTCGGCAATATTTACTGATTTACATTTGAAATTTTGTCACTTAGTCTAGCTTTTAATGCAATATTGTTGAATATACATCGTGTGAAGATCTTACTGAATTCTAAGCAATTATACGAATAAAGGTGCTTGTTTCTATTCCCCATTTTATATAAATCATTGCTTTATTTAGATACAAAATTCATTACTCTAGAATATCATCAATGTAGAGTGTGACACAAGAGGTTGCTAGTATCAAATCTTGATTGACTTCTGTTTAGCATCTATCTATCTATCTATCTATCTATCTATCTATCTATCTATCTATCTATCTATCTATCTATCTGTCTGTCTGTCTGTTCATCTGCCTGCCTGTCCACCTGTCTTTAAGTATATATATCTTTTATCTTTTACTTGTTTCACTCATTTGACTGCCGCCATGCTGGAGTACCGCCTTGAAAATTTTTTTAGTCGAATGCATTGACTCCGATACTTATAAAGCCTGCTACTTATTCTATTGGTTTCTTTGCCGAACCTCAAGATTACGGGGACGTAAACACACCAGCACCTGTTGTCAAGCGGTGGTGGGGGAAAACCACAGAAACAGACACCACACAGCCGCACACACACACAGACACACATACATACGGTACAAACTTAAACATAAAGGAAGATGGGATAAAAATAAAGAAAGGGTGTTTATTAGATTTACGGTGAGGATAATCACAGGTCCACTATTACATAAAGTTAATGAAACTGGCATTGCTTCAAAAACATTTTTTAATTCTATGATTTCTTGATAAATTCCCTCCCCAAAATATAATCATATAAATAACCCCCTTTTCGAAAAGAAAGAGAATGTGGGGAACACATGTACACACGCACACTCACAAACACACGGACAAGCACGCGCGCACACACAGACACACGCACACGCACACGCACACAGACACACGCACACACACACATTCATTTCAGTTTCATACTTTGGCTTGTGGGAGGGTTTTGCGCTTTCATTCAACACTCTTAACTACAGAACTGTTGTCCCTTGCTTAGCAAAAGAAGTAGCTCCTAATACTCTCTTTTTTTGTTTGTTTTCACTATAACGTCATTTCAGCTTACAGTAAATTTTATGTACACCTGAACAAACCGCTCGCTTATTTGTGGATGGAACGTTAGGGCTAATTATATTCCATCACAGTTTGAATATAGACATGTTAGTCATGTTAGTCACCGATTTATACACCTTAAACATTTAGAATGATACTCTACATTCTGCGCAAATGCACTGCATATTAGCAACGCTAATATACTGAATATTTTCTATAAAATATCTCGTTAGCTATAGCAAAAAGTTTTTCTACTGTTAGAAGACTGCCACAAATATAGCCAATTATAAGTATTGAAGTAAATATTCCTCACAATGCAATTGTAACAAGGTATTTATAACAAATCAATTGTAATAATGCAATTGCTATTATCATACAAATGGAAGGAGGGAAAAAAGGAAGAAAGCTATGTATTATTACAACGGCATTGACGTGAACAGCAATTACCGTTATAGAATCGTAAATTGCGCTGAGTTACATGTTTGTCATATGATCAAATACGGCATCTTGTTTCCAAGGAGAAACTCATAAAAGAGACATTTGCAGCTAAAGGGCCTCATAATAGATGGCATAATGTTGGCTGTAAAAGTGGCGATTATATGGCTTCACAATATAGTTTTTGGCGATATATACTCTTTGAAATAGAGTCAGGGATAATGGTGATGATGGCAATAGTGATGATGATAACTATAATAGTGATGGTGGTATTAATAATAATAATAATAATAATAATAATAATAATAATAATAATAATAATAATAATATGAAGAAAGAAGAAGAAGAAGAAGAAGAAGAAGAAGAAGAAGAAGAAGAAGAAGAAGAAGAAGAAGAAGAAGAAGAAGAAGAAGAAGAAGAAGAATGGTTGGAATATGAATAAGAGCAATAATGCGGATTTATAACTTAATCACAAAGAATTATTTTTCTCGGATGATAAAGATATTGCTGGGCGAATCAACGGAAATACTTGACTGGTTCTTTCCTTATCGTCTCGATAGAATGAGTGTAAACAGCAATGGATTTTGAACACTTAATGTAATGGAAGTTAGTAAATTGTGCAAATACTTTTCTCAACTGCTCTGATCATTTTTGATTCCCACTACTTCTTATATAATAGTAGTAATAACTATTTATTTATTCCATATATTAATAAAAATGATTTCTGATATGTGCACATTTTGCGAGAGGTTGTGATCGATTACGTCGACCTCATTACTCCATTGACACATTTATTACAGCACTGGGGGAATGAAAGGCAACGTAGACCACGCCGAGAGAATAATAACTATTATATTGTTTCCTTTATTAATGTGGAGTTACCAAAAACGTGTAAACAGTAAAATATTGAAAGTAAAAACATAAAAATTTCAAACAAGAAATATTCCCCACCCGAAGGAGGAGATTTCTGAGATTACTCAGAGAAACTCCTCGAAACGAAGGTTACCCCTCCCGCTTGGGCAAGCAAATTTTTAGCCATTCTCTTCTCTCAATCTTCGGGGGTATGCTAAGAGCAGATTCTTCGACCCAGACTATCCATAAAACTCATACTTAGCTTTAAGAAATTTGCTGGAATACAACATTATTTCTACACCCTCATTTCCTTTCACAACTGAGACTTCAAAATGTTGAAGAGGGCGCGACCAAAGTTGAATGCATTTGTTTCAGTCCTGTCCGAAAATAAGGGTGTAGAAAGAATGTTGTATTCCAGCAAATTTCTTTAAGCTAAGTGTGAGTTTTAAGGATAGTCTGGGTCGAAGCATCTGCTTTGAACGTGCCTCCGAAGATTGAGAGAAGAGAATGGCTAAAAGATGCTTGCCCAAGAAGGAGGAGTAACATGTGAAGGCCAACAGACAGATAAAAAAAACTGCTTATTCTGTGAAAAACTATGGTATTGGGTATGTTGTTTAGTATAGACTCTTTTGATAGCTGGATCGGTACTACAAGTGATATTAGGTGTTTGACCCAATTCAACGAGTCAACAATACTCGGGCAGAGGAGAGCGCGTACAAAACAGTTTTATCGCTCTACGGCAATCTTGAGAAGGACCGGTTAGTGACACTTCTATACCCATAAGGTTTTTCCACACTCTGTAGCACTACCAGGTTAAAAATTTATGGAAATTATCTATGGGGCCCCAGTTCGAATATCTTCGAGAAAAAACTGGTCAGTTAATTCTCATTGACGCCTGAGCATCTCCTAGAAAGTCGTCACTCTTTCCTGCTACTTTCTATAGCTTTCACTATCACGCCGTAATGTGATGGCAGTTGGTTGTTCCAGTGGCGGCTACACGATGGGTTCACGATGTGAATAGCGAGGAGGCTGTGGGAAACCGGTTTATATTTACAGATTCAACAACCATCTCATCCCTTCATTTGCGATACCATGTATGTTTTTGTATTTTCAAGTGGTTTAATTGCAGGAAAAGAAGTATTAGATTTAATCCCAAAATGACAAAACAAAAGCGTAAATGAACAGTTCTGTAGGATTCTATTCGGTTTCGAAATAAAACAGAGTAAACACATTGGAAGTTGCCTTTTTATCACAGTTACAACAAAGATACACGAGCGATTTAAAAGGGGGCAACAGCAACAGCAGCAAAAACAACGACGATGATGATGATGATAGTAATAATAATAATAATAGTAATAATAATAATAATCAGGACATGACAGAGTTGGCCAATATCTACATTGGATAATGTTTCGGCATTATAAATTTAAAACTGCTGACAAATAGTAAAAGCACCCGTCCTGCGGCTCTAACTGAGGGAGAAAATATAACTATTCTTTGGGAAAATTGTTGTGAAACGTCAAAACAATAAAGTTTGTTTATTGATTGACATGAGCATACCCTGTGACCATAATATCTCGGAAATAGAATTTGATAAACTCAGAAAATAAAATGCTAATCGAAATCGAAAAGATGTGTCATTTCAAGACGGTTACAATGCCAGTGATTGTAGCAGCACATGGAATGATAAAAAAACTGAAAATTATTTAAGAATGATCCCTTGCTTAGCGTCGATGCAGAAAGTACAAAAGATTGTCTTAACTGGTACGTCACACGAATCTAGAAGAGTATAGTCGCTGTGAATTTTCTTTCGTTTTCCTCCTTTATTTTTTTTATTTTCACGTGTCTCTCTCTGTCTTTTCACCCCTTTTTCTCTATCACATGAGTTTGTAAATGAACAATCTGGTGTGTTTATTTTAATGGTCTACCAATGTATACAATACGTTTTTCTGCCCTAGGTGTCAGGCAGACACTCGGCAAGAAATGGAAACAGAATCAACCAGACATAGTCATTAAAGACGAGGAAGAAATGTTGACAGAAAAATACGAAAACTGTTGTCAATGCATAGAATGCACTACCCTAAGGCAGATATAGAACGTCTTTATCTGCCAAGAAAAGAGGGAGGCCATGGACTTCTACAGATGGCATTAACAATGAAGGTAGCCACAATTGGCCTAGACACTTATTTGAAAAACTCTGAGGACTGGATGCTAAAACTTGTCTCAAAACATGA
>NC_142930.1:29354335-29366835 GCF_046866305.1 Octopus bimaculoides | reverse complement strand
ATCTGAGCTAGGTAGGAATCAACCCCTTTTGCTATCATTCCTATGGCACCTATGATAACAGGTATTGTTTTAGTAGTGAGGTTCCACACTTTGCCAATTTCTATTTCAAGATCATTATACTTGCTCAGTTTTTGGTAGGTCTTCAAAGATACATTTGTGTCGATTGAGACAGTAGTATTATTATTGTTATTATAATTATTATTACTATCATTATAATTATAATTCCTTCGTAACACGGTGTAGATAAAAATGCACCCGAGTTATTTTTACCTCTTCACTCACAACATTCATATAATTTGATATGGCAACATCATTGATCTGACAGTATTTGTCTCTCTTATTCAATATGACAATATCAGGCCGACGGAACCGCTCGAATACTGCGGATGGTACTCGAAAAATAAGAGGTGCTACCTTAGTTCACTGGTAGTGAACAGCTGACACCATAGTACATCTCCAGCGTTAGAAGCTGTGCAAAGACTATAAAATAAAATAAAATAATACTAAGGATAATAATAATAATAATAATAATAATAATAATAATAATAATAATAATAATAATTATTATTATTATTATTATTTTATTAACAGTGAGGCATAACAAGCTTCGACGTTGACGCTAGGGGACGGATCTGTCTGTTTAGGGTAAATTTTTTGAGACAACACCGTCTCCGAGCTCTCGTGACGTAGCTTCTTAAGGCTAGCAGATATATTTCGAGTAAGTGGCCCTTTGTGATTCGGTCGACGACCAATCTGGTTTGTGATCTGCTTTGTTATCATTGAGGCATGATGAGCTTTGGCGTTGGCATTAGGGGACGGATTTGTCTGTTTCGGGTCAGTTTTTTGAGACAACACCGTCACCGAGTTCTCAGCATGTAAACATTGCTCGTAGTATAGTTTTTTAAGGCTAGCAGATCGGTATTCATCTGTATTTTTTTTGTTGATAGATTTATCTCCGGGCATAGTGTATATTTTGTGTGTGTGTGTGTGTGTGTGGCGTTTTAAACTTATAAATGGTTCACTGTCTGTGTTTGTTCACAAAATGAAAATAAATAAAGAAGAAAAACAGTTTTGGTTTTGCTTCGTTTGTGATATGTGTTTTCGTATGCGTGAGTGTGTCCTGTGATTTTCACGTAGTTGTGTAAACATTAAGATGCATGTATAGTTCTATGGGTATCAAAACGTATATATCATTGTGTACACGTTCGAGTGTATGCGTAATTATTCAATATATGTACTTACTATTTTGTTCCATTTCTTTTGTATATAGTTTGTAAACTTTCCGGTGTTGGTTTTGCGTGTGTGATCGCACGTGTTTCATTGAGACATCGTGCATAGGAGGACCTGTGCTTTGTATGGCAGTGAAATTTCATTTTTTAAGAATAAAAAATATTTAAAAAAAAAATTATCTTCGTTAAAAGACCGCTTCCTTCAAATCTTCCACCGGTTCTTTTGCCTAATTCCATCGATGTTATTAGATTAGATTTGTTTTTGTATAGGGAGCCCGGTGTAGCACATCCATGTTGTTATTCAGCCCGGTGCTGTTATTTGAAGGGGACAATATCAAGCACTCAGTGATGAGGGAAAGCATCAGAAGAGAATGTTATCGCAGGGTGAGAGCAATACTGAAGACAGAGCTGAACGCGAGAAAAAGGATCGAAGCGATCAATGCTCTAGCCATACCAGTCGTGACTTACAGTTTCAATATCGTTAACTGGTCAATTACTGAAATATGTAATGTTGACGGAAAAATACGAAAACTGTTGACAATGCATAGAATGCACCACCTTAAGGCAGGTATAGAACGTCTTTATCTGCCAAGAAAAGAGGGAGGCCGAGGACTTCTACAGCTGGCATTAACAATGAAGGTAGCCACAATTGGCCTAGACACCTATCTGAAAAACTCTGAGGACTGGATGCTAAAACTTGTCTTAAAACATGAAAGCAAGAAAGCAACTTACTCAGAAACAAAACAGGCAAAGGACTATCTAAGTGAATTCTAATTGCAACAAATTCAAGAATTAGACGAACTAGAAACACCTGCAGAAAAAGCTAAGCGCTTGAAAACCCGTGCTAAAATTGCTGCCTTAGATATTATGACTGAAAAATGGCATGGAAAACCTCTCAATGGCAAATACCCAAAGAGAGCGAATAATGCAGATATTGACAAAGCCCTTACCCACCAATGGTTAATGGCCTCTGGCTTGAAATCAGAAACAGAGAGGTTTATCATAGCAACCCAAGATCAATGCCTACCTACAAAGAACTACCAGGCCAACATATTAAAAAACGGCAGCTCCCCATTATGTCGTATATGCCAACAACAAAATGAGACCATCGATCATGTTGTCTCCATGTGCAGTCTGCTTGCGCCTACAGAGTATCTCAACAGGCATGATAGAGCTGCACAATATATTCACCGGGTAATATGCAAAAACCTGGACTTGCCCCATGATAAAAACTGGTGGGAACACAAACCACCCCCAGTACTTGAAGATGATCATATTGCACTCCTCTGGAACTTCACCATTCAAACTGACAGAAAGATAGACGCAAATAGGCCAGACATCATACTGAAAGACTTCAGACAAAAATCATGCCTCCTCATCGATATGACTGTCCCAATCGATATAAACGTATCTGTCAAGTCCTACCAAAAGCTGAGCAAATATAAAGATCTTGAAATAGAAATTAGCAAAATGTGGAATCTGAAGACGAAAACAATACCTATTGTCATAGGTGCCCTGGGAATGACAGCGAAACACGCTGATTACTACCTAGCTCAGATACCAGGAAACCCCAAAATGGCTGAAGTTCAAAAGATAGTGCTCATGAGAACTGCCCATATCCTACGTAAAATACTGTCTATGTGATCTCAAATTTTAAAGCAAACACATAATTTTCTTATGGTTTCTTAAACATTCACTTGAACAAAACTGTACAAATCCAAATATATGGTACCCTAGGCATAACACCTACATGAACTTCTAACTTGTTGTCTCTTGAGGTCTCTGGGTGAGACTTGGATCCAACTTGTGCAAATGCAAAACAAAAGTCAAACATAAAATAATAATAATAATAATAATAATAATAATAATAATAATAATAATAATAATAATAATAATAATAATAATAATTATTATTATTATTATTATTATTATTACTATTATTATTCAGTAGTTTTATTTTTATAACGTGCTTTCACTTCACTACCGAGCGTAGCTCTGTGTGTCTTGGGTATGTGCTGTTGTTTTCTGTGATGCTTTTATGGTTACTGTGTTGATAGTGTTTTGCGTAGGATGTGTGCAGTGCCCAGTAGTGCAATTTTCTGTATGTTATATATATTTGTAATTCCTAGTGATTTTGTTATGTATTTCTCTGATTATTTTTTATTATACCTATTATTATTATTATTATTATTATTATTATTATTATTATTATTATTATTATTATTATTATTATTATTTTTATTACATGTGTGTTTTGCTTTGTATTTATACAAGTTGCCTCCATGTATTACTAAGTAAGAGACCTCAAGAGACAAGTTAGAATTTCAAGTCGGTATCATGAGTAAGGCGGTTGATAACTGCCATATCTTTGTATTAGTATAAAGTATCTTTCAAGAGAATGTTAGTCAAAATATAAGAAAATGAAATATTCCAAGATCTTTATACTTGGTCAATTTCTGGTTGGTTTTGACAAATATATTTATGTCGATTCGGACAGTCATATCGATGAGGAGGCATAACTTTTGTGGACACTCGGGGAGATCTTAATTCCGTTTATTTTGTTTTTAAATACAGTTCTATATTTAAGAGATGATGATTTATGTACATTATTTACATTATTTACATTTAACGGATACTTGTCCTCATCTTTTTTGTTGTTAACACAACGTTTCGGCTGATATACCCTCCAGCCTTCATCAGACACCTGACGAAGGCTGGAGGGTATATCAGTCGAAACGATGTGTTAACAACAAACAAGATGAAGACAAATATCTGTCAAATGTAAATAATGCAAATATTAAAAAAAATTATTTGGAAGCAATTAATGACAAAGTACCAAAGGTGTCAAGTAAGGCTTTTTCACGTCTCTATTTGAGATACAGGAGAAGGTTATCATCGTTCTTAATATTTTTGTAGACGTCATAGTATACAATACTGTGAGTTTATTGATTGAAGATTTTGTGTCTACCGGGGGTTTGTACTGTTTGCCAAGTCACAACAAGGACTTCTTTTATTATTTCAACTTTTTCAAGTTCCACTTGAAAAGGAAGATGAGAGTAGAGAGGGAAGTGCTGTCTCATAGCAAATTCGTTGAAAGATGGGTGACTGTTGGAAGAATGGCCAGTATAAACGGACCAATTCTGAGAATACGCTTGTAAAAAAAAAAAAAAAGAGAAAAAAAAGGTAATGTAAAAGGAGAAAGGGCTCTATACCCCTTTCTTATTTTTCTGGCCAGGCTCCCGTGGTTTTATGGGTTTTTCCACGTGTAACCTTTCCTTTTTCGAAGCGCCTCCCCCTTTGGGAGTTCTACTTATTTATTTATCTATTTATTTATCTATTTATTTATTATATCTTTCTCCGTTTTCTTCCTCTGTTTAGACGAACTTTACTACCTTTTCGGACAAAACCTTTTGTAACCTTCGTCCTGTCTTTGTCCTTATATGTTTTTAATTGATATTAGCCCTTGTGGCCAATAAAACGAATTAATTATTATTATTATTATTATTATTATTATTATTATTATTATTATTATTATTGTTGTTGTTGTTGTTGTTGTTGTTGTTGTTGTTGTTATTTTTAAACGAGAGAGCAGCGCATTCCATTAAAATGACACTGGGGTAAAATATACGAAGCCCAGTATGCCCATCATGACTACCCGTCTGATAAGAGTGTGGCAGGCACATACATCACAGCCATATTTTCGCGTCATAGTGATTTCATATCAAAATAAACAGCACATAACCTTGCAGGTGGGGCCTTGTTAGAATGTTCTTCAGACTGAGTAGCCCATTCCGCTAAAGAGGCCCTTGAATGAACTTTGTTTAAAGATGATGAACAAAACACCCATGTTTCGAGAGGTAAACTTTTCAAACCCCCAGAGAATTACTCTCAACAAATGGCTATGATGCTAGCCCCCACTACTTCTGCTCAGCCACTAACGGATGTACTCAGCTGGTGAAGGTCAAGCAACTGACAAGCAAATCTATGGCATTGAGCTGAATATTTGCTGTAGCCCGTCTTTTATAGTCGAAACATGTACTTGATAACACTTCCAATCGGTTTCTCGGGTAAGAAATTATTAACTTTACACATGTCGTTCCACTCGTCTATTTTGTAACTACTAATCCATCTGTTTTACAGTTCTTCTCTCGTGAGGGTGAATACCTTTAAGACACTGCGGTCGATGCAACAGCTATGTGGCTCATCTTTCTAATTTAGGCTTTATGCCAACGTTACAAACGGCAATTACTCTTTCGATATCTTGCAATGAATGTCTTAATACATTTCTTTAGCTACTTTTATGTTGATCAGGTATTCACTTGATCAGTGAGAATTAGATTTCTGTCACTGTTTTCTTAAGAGTAGCTTTTTTTATAGAGAGCGTGCACTTTAGCAATTTGTCGTCTTATAAATGTTGTTTTGATGTTTTAGGAAATATGGAATATATACACATACATATATATACATAGATATATACATACATATATACAAATATACATACATACGCACACACACACACATATATATATATATATGTATGTCTGTATGTGTGTATATGTATGCATCTATATATGTATGTATGTATATATATATATATATATATATATATATATATATGTGTGTGTGTGTGTGTGTGTGTGTGTGTATGTGTGTGTGTGTGTGTGTGTGTGTGTGTGTGTGTGTGTATGTATGTTCGTATGTATGTATGTTTATTCAATCACTATACCAGTAGCTCAAAATATGTTTATGTGTGAATTACAACTAATCTTCTTGAGGTCTTTTGGTCTGCTAGATTTAGCAGTCAACTTTTTCTGATATATCGCCCCGTGGTAATAATACAATGCATTGGTTTATGCAGCCTGGGTACACTATGTCTGAAAAAAATGTGGATGGTTATTCCTGGAATGCTCTAACCATAGGTTTGCCCGATGAGGACATATTTTGTGTAAACACAAAGATTTATTTTCCCTGCCATACGCATTGTAGTGATTTCAATTTTATGACTTCATTTTAAGTACGTTTTTAGCTTATTACAAAAAGATAATTCTATCTAATTGTATTTAAATATTAGATTTGCTTTTAGCTATTTCGTGAAGATCCTTTCCTGTAATTGGATTGTAATCATAGAAACACGAACAGAATATTTTATTGTTTTAAAACAACATACTTGTTACTAGTTTTGCAGTATAAATGTCTTCAGAAAAAAGTTCAACATTGGAAATATTTATTTTATATAACGCCTGCGTTAGAAAAGTAAAAAAAAATATCCACTAATTGACTGGATCTGGAATCAGGTTACATTTATTTAAAAAGAATGTTAAAAATCTGAAGAATGTAAATTAACTCAATATTTTGAATTTTATATAACTTAGAGAGGCTTTAACCTCTGCTATCCCAGACAAACTCTAACTTCACAACATCACCCGGAGTAGTCTTTCAGTAATATGTTCGGACAACATAGCCCAATCGAGTCGCGAGTTGCTTGGTGAGATGCATCTAGGTGTTTGAGATTTATTAGAGAAATTGGTCCAGGTATATTTCTCTGCAATGAATAATTCTTTCTTATTTGATTTGTTCAAAATATTTTGCTTCAAAGTTGTTATGAAATGTCAGCTTGTCACATAAATATTACAGATATTTTTTTCATTTGTTGTTGTTTTAACCCACGTCAATTTCGATAGTATCATTTCCCGGCCTCTCATATCTAGGACTGCATCTTGGAATGTATAGTGTCAAGTTTAAATTGTATATGGCCATTTGAGCAAGATTGGGTTGATCTTGTTTTTTTATTGATTCTGTTGATGCATAGGACTAGCTTATGGTAGCAGTTAAGAATCTCAGAATCAAAAATGGCTGATAAAAGTTATCACCTTTAAAGGAATGAAAGACACTGGAAATTCTCTTTCCAAACTTAATATGAGATTCACCGCATCTGTATTACATTTTAGACGGTACGATTTATACTTCAACTTTTTAAAACTTGACTTAAACTTAGAGGCCTGATTTTCTAAGCTCATTGTCGACAAATGTACTAAACGAGTTTAATAAAAGAAGGGAATACAATTTGACATTAATACACAGAAATACAATACTATATTTTAAGAAAAGAACCAATTAGAAAAATTTAATTTATTATTGATTGAAAGAAAGAAGGAAAACGGTACTGTGACTGAAATATTATGAAGAAATCAATTTGATTTACTTAGACGAAAACAAGACAGGAAGTTATGGGTATAATTATATCTTTAACAGTATGTTTGTAACACTAGTGGACTGAATTTTGAGCCTGAATTATGCGATTTGCTCTTAAAAGGGGATATATTTCAATTCATTCTATATATTAGTACAAAAAAGTTGATTTGGGCCATTTGTGATATTAGTAATTGGACGATCAATATATTGTTTTCAGACAATGAAAAGAAATTTATGTTCCATAATATTAAATATTAAAGCATTCATAATAATATGAAAGCATCCAATGGTTTGAAACTGGAAAAATCTGAGATCACTGCTTGCAAGAAGGCATTTGACCTTGTGCTGTGCATGTAATGCATAATTATGCATAATTTAACTGCCAAGTAATTGATTGTTGATGATGTTACTTTATAAATACTAATTATAGACAAACGATGAAACACGTATGTATATTTAAAAAAAAAACAATAAAAATAAGTGGTCAGAAATTTAGTGGAAAGACCTGAGACAATACAAAATACGCTAAATTCAAAAGACCTGAACGTACGAATATCACAGCATTAACAGTGAATAGAATCGAAACCGTGTTACAGCCCACTCGGAGTTAGAAAATATTTCTTCACCTCACCACCTGCCACAAGCATTAGTAACCTTAGCACTATAAAATAGTATCAACCGCAGGCAGTTATATGTGATGATTTAATATTCTTGGTGAATACTGGGAAAAAAGTCAAGACAACAAGTATATTATTGATTTGGATTTACGCTAAAATTTCTGCCCGAAGCATTATTAAAGTAAAGTAGACGTGCATTTGTCACTATGCGAGAAACAAAGACGTGTGCGGTCTTCATACAAGAGATAAAGTGAAGAAAGACATTTTTTTTTTATCTGCGTAATAATATTTTCAAAACAACAAACATAAGAGCTTTCCTCGGGAAATAGATCAAGAGCATGAACCATAAAAGAAGTCTTTAATGAAGTGATAACATTAGACTGTATTTTAGCACAAAGAAATATATGGTGACACTGTTAATGATGGGGTTGAGAAGTGGGGGATAGTAAGGATGATAATGGTGACGACGATGACGACGAAGACTATGATGATGATGATGATGAAGGTGATGTTAGAGGTGGTGGTAGCAGTGGTCGTGACGAAGCTGATAAACACGATGCTAATAGTAAGCATTGTGTTAAAATAGCTATTGCTGATGATGAGGAGAATTAGGGCAATATGAGTGTAATGAATGGCTTTATCTATACTTCTGCCGTTGCTGTAGTTGTTCATGGTGTTGATGATCCTAATACTGATAATAACATTGTTTATGCCGCTTCTATTGCAGCATCTGATGCGGGTGATGACGATGGTGGTGACCACTATAATGAAAGTCATTAGAATGGGAATAATGTTAATGATAATGTCATTAAGGTATCGCCTGATGAAATGGCATGAAGACAAAACAAATGCCAGCTACGATGGCAGCCATTTATTTATAACGTCAGATTTATGGAATCATAAATGCCTCTTTGAAGCTGGACATTTCTTCAAAAATGATAAGACTTATCGTAAATAGCAAGCAGAAAATAGCCAAAATATCTAAAATATAAATTATGCTTGCGTAAATCTATCAACATTAAAGCGACAAAATTCCCATAATGCAATTAGGAATACTAATTATATATGTTGCGGTAACTGTTAAGATGATTTTTACGAGGTGATAAAAATTGAATATATCGTTAATTTTCAAAATAATTTGGAATAATATTGTTTTCTTTCTGGACACATCAAATAAACAGAATGAAACGAATATTTCTTTCTTAAGTAGCTTTATAAATTAATTTTTACTGCAAGATAAGATTAAAACGAGGCTTTCCTATAACTATATGTACTCAATTATGAAAAATCTGTCAAACACAAATTTTAAACATCCAGATTTGAAAAGTATATACTACCACACACACACTCCACACAGACACATACACACCACACACATGTATATATATATATATATATATATATATATATATATATATATATATATATATATATATATATATATATATATATATATACATACATATATATGTGCATATATATGTATCTTCATACATACATAAACACACACACCCATATACATATGTACATATATATATATATATATATATATATATATATATATATATATATATATATATATATATATATATATATATATATATATATATATGGGAGAATATACAAAAAATAACAACAGACGAGGACAGGTGGTGTAAATAACAAAAGTATATATTAGTATGACGCTCGGGAATACGGAAAGTCTTTGACGTTTCGAGCTACGCTCTTCAACAGAAAGAATACGGAGACAAGGAGAAAAACACGGAGAAAAAAAATTGAATAGTGTTCAGTCAACGGTCAATCATAATAATGGCCGATCATAACAATATATATATATATATATATATATATATATATATATATATAGTATGCATATATGAATACATTCGTATACATATATGCCTATGTAGGTATCGTATATATATATATATATATATATATATATATATATATATATATATATATATATATATATATATATATATATATATATATGCGCATTCAGAGAAAGTGTACAGAAACAGGATATGCTGTAGATTCTCTGCCAGTCTTGTTGATGTATATGCGATTGATAGTTCGAACAATCGAATTCCTATTTGTCAATTTCACAACCACATGTAAATAGAACACAACGGTGAGGCTGAAACAGTGTGGCATGATCTAGTAAGATATAGTCGTTCAATTATAGATGCAATTCACAAAGGGACCAAAAGAAAAAGAGGAGGATAAATGCGAGGTGGGGCCCGGCAATAAGAAGAATGTAGTCCACTGCTATAGGAGTACGTTTTTGATTCCGATTACTATCTGAGTGAAAATCTGAAAGTTTACTGAAGAAATCACGATTCTGCCATTTCCCAGACATATCGACGAAGGTGACTTACATACATATATACATGCATACATACATACATGCGTGCGTACATAGATACATACATACATACCTACGTGCATACACAAAATGAAGCCATCAACAGGTATATTGCAGGGGATAGTTCATCTGTAATGCTGTTTGTTTGTACTGGTAGTAAATCCTTTGTCGAGGCGCAATGGCCCAATGGTTAGGGCAGCAGACTCGCGGTAATAGGATCGCGGTTTCGATTCCCAGACCGGGCGTTGTGAGTGTTTATTGAGCGAAAACACCTAAAGCTCCACGAGGCTCCGGCAGTGGATGCTGGCGAACCCTGCTGTACTCTTTCACCACAACTTTCTCTCACTCTTACTTCCTGTTTCTGTTGTACCTGTAATTCAAAGGGTCAGCCTTGTCACACTGTGTCACGCTGAATTTCCTCGAGAACTGCGTTAAAGGTACACGTGTCTGTGGAGTGCTCAGCCACTTGCACGTTAATTTCACGAGCAGGCTGTTCCGTTGATCGGATCAACTGGAACCCTCGACCTCGTAAGCGATGGAGTGCCAACAACAACAAATCCTTTGTCAGCCCTCTTAACAAAATGCCAACGCTAGATGCTCATATATGCAGAAAAGAATAAAATTAATATCACCCATACATCTTTTGCTGACGACCCAAAATTATATTCTTTTAATGTGACCAACATGGAGTGAAAATTAGAATTAGTCACAACATTCTCACAAGATATAGGAATTGAGTTTGGGAAAGATAAATGTTCATACATAAGTCAACCGAGGAAAGATTGTTGACCAGGCAGGCAACATATACATCAACGGCTTGTCTATCTCCCCTTTCTCTAGTAATGAATGCTACTTTTACCTCGGAATCGATGAGTATGTTGCATACATTGGTGCTGTAACTAAAGCCAGAATAACAAACTTCTGTAGATTCTAGAAAATACGAAACTCCGAGCTGTCTTCAATTAACAAGACCAAATCTCACAATAATTTCGCAGTACTAGTGCTAGTACCAACATTTGCGTTATTAGAGTGGACACCCAATGAGACACGCAGCCTATATATCAAAACGAGAATAATACTGACCACGACTGGCAATTTTCACATTAGCAGTGACAACAATAGGATTTAAGGTAAACGAAAAGATGGTGGTAGAAACATAAGGTCAGTCCAAACAGCCTTTGAAATTTCACATTTTATCACTCAGACAGCACCGAATGAATAGGAAAGAAATAAGTATATTCAAAATTGAGAGCAACAGCATCTTCAGAGTTACGGTGTGTGTGTATACATACATACATACATACATACATACATACATACATACACACACACACACACGCACACACACACACACACACATACACACACACACACACATATATATATATATATATATATATATATGTATGTATGTATGTATGTATGTGTGTATATATATATATATATATATATATATATATCCTGCATCTCCTGCATCTCCTGCTCTCTCTGTCCTTCTCTATACATCGGTTAAACGGGACGCCATTTAGCTGACAGGTTCGCTGAACACCCCCGAGACATCCGACTCGGCAACGAAACCCCGGTCTCGCGCCGTTTCCGCTCTATCGGTCCCTTTTTACAACACCTCCCTGTGTTCGGATTGTCTTTGCACAGGGACCATCCGACTCCCGTCTACGCCGTGAGCAGGGATTAATCTTCTCTCTTCGCTCCTTTGTGCCACATGAGTTCAACTCTCCTCCCCACTTCATCTAACCTTCCTCCTCTCTCCTCTCTTCGTCTCACACCTACTTCCTCCCACCCACCTCTCCTCTCTTGTTCTGTCACCTACTTCGTCTCTTCACTTCTACCCACCTTCTCCCTTCATCGTCACCTCTTCCCTCGTTACCCACCTCTACACATTCCAACCCCGACATCTCTATATATTCCATCCCACCATCACTTAGACCATCACCCTTTCTTCACCCACTCTCGCTTCCCCCACACACCAACACTAAGACACCACCACACCACACATTTCCACACCACACACTACCACACCACACATCACCTTACCATACCACACCACATCACGCCACACCGCACGCACTGGCACTG
>NC_142930.1:29331835-29351835 GCF_046866305.1 Octopus bimaculoides | reverse complement strand
AAAATTACATACTTACAGGCACATACACACACACGCACACACACACACATATGCGCACCCGCACACACACTCACACACGCACACACAAACACACACATGCGTGTACACACACACATAAACACACACGAATACAGAAACATATATTCACGCTCACAAACACACACATACATGCATACCGTTTAAATAACGTAACTATCATATTTGAAATACAAATAATAGAACTGAAAATAATATAAAATGAAATATATTTTCAAGAAATTGAAAAATAATCAGAATATTTCTTTTTGATATTAACATGTCCATTTGTTTTTTACAATTAAAATGAAGTATTCAAAATATATATTACATAGCAATATGTTGAACTTGTTTTGCAGGTGGTAGAGAAAAAAGCTATATGTCTCAAAAGCCTCTCCGATTTCAAGATTTAGAGGATTTTACTGAAGAAAACATGGCTCAATAGCGCCTGAAATCTGTCAAAATGCTATTGGAAATTTTGATGGAGGATTACAAATATGCGTAGACAATAGTGGCTCATGTGCAGAGAAGTATTAATTTTTCCCTTTACTTTGATTAATTTACAAAATACTTTCACCATAAATTTCTTTCTTTTTTCCTATTTCGATTTCAGATGTGGTAGTTACCTTCTTTAGACTCTAGGTATGTATAAGTGTATTATGTATGAATGCATGTATGTATGTGTGTATGTATATATGGATCTATCACCGTTTACATACACACCAACTCACATGCATACACATGCACACACGCACACTCACACACATACACACATACACACATATTGTGCCTTGGGAGGTTCATTACTCCAATAAGGCTCAAGAGGATTTGTTTAATCAATGAACGAATTAAAATCAATTAACTTTCAAACTAGATACGTAAACAGCTAGGCGCAGCGTGATACCTTAAATGAAAAACTCAGTCGTCACTAAGTGTGACTGCTGAAACACCTACATTGCAAGAAATAATGATGTAGGAAGAGCGCATGTGTATAACATATATACAATATACATGCATATATATATATATATGTATATATATATATATATATATATATATATATATATATATATATATATATACTAGAGTAAGCACATAAAATGTGCAACAAGGTGGAAAAAAGAGTACTCAAATACCAGAGGTAGAGTAATATGCTTTATTTAAAAGCATAAATAAAGTATATATATATATATATATATATATATATATATATATATATATATATATATATATAAATGTGTGTGTGTGTGCGTGTGTGTTTGTGTGTGTGTGTGTGTGTGTGTGTGTGTGTGTGTATACAGTGTGAAGTGAAAATATGTAGAAAACATATATAAAAAGGGGAACAGAAATGCCTTCATTTCACATAGTTTTAGGATCTTTTTATAATATATATATATATATATATATATATATATATATATATATATATATATATATATATATATATATATATATATATATATATATATATATATGTGTGTTATAGATGGTAAAAGTCCCATAAAATGTAGTGATATCCAACCGGTTTATGCTATCTGAATTAGCTTTTCAAGGGACATTGTAAATTAATCATTCCTTCTGACAAACGAATCACGCCATTTTGGATTTCTTGAAAAGTAAGAATGGAGAGAGTGGATAAAGGGAGGGAATAGGTGGCAAGGGAGACAACTACCTCCTCAGCATTATTGAATAGTGGTAAATAAATTTAACTTTCAGGCGTGGTCTGTACTTTTGTATGAACAGATTTTCCTTGTTTCGACGTTCTTGTAAGAAGACTGAATCTTTGCATTGGTATAATGGTAAAATATATCGAAAATTATTATTTTTTATTTCTTGCGCATCTCTCAATATGTTCACTCAGTAACTCAATATGTAGCCTGCATCTCAAAGTAAATCTCGCTTGGTCCACATAATAAAACACCGAATTTCCATATTTTTACATTATACCAAAGCAAAGGTTCAATCTCCTTAAAGAACGCCTAAACACGGAAAACATGTTCATACAAAAGTACAGAGCTCACTTTAATATACAGAATTGACCACCTGATCTCTACACATTCGTATTTCAAAATAAAATTTATTTACCACTATTCAATTATGCTGAGAAGGTAGTTGTCACCCTTGCTACCTACTATCTCCCGTTACTCACTCTCTGCATTCATTCTTACTTCTCAAGAAATCTAAAATGACGTAATTCGTTTGTATCAAGGAATGATTACGCCACAATGTCCCTTGATATTATTACATGCTATGAGACTTTTGGCATCCATAATATTTATATATATTTTATTAAAAAAATATTAAAATTATGTGAAATGAAAGCATTTCTCTTCCCCTTTTTAAATGATTTCAACATATTTTCACTTGACACTATATATGTGTGTGTATGTGTAAGTATATATACATACATACATACATATATATATATATATATATATATATATATATATATATATATATATATGGAACAATACCGCAATAGAGAGCATTAAAAGACTGATAGACGACACAAAGACGGACAGGAGAAACAAGAATTAGGAGAGACAAAAACATGGGTCATTCTTGGCTTTCTTTCTACAGCAATGTACCAGAAGTTACGCCCATTTTATGTAGTTACACTTGAGATGATTATATCTGGTTGTACCAAAAAAAGTCTAAGCTAAGAGCATTAGACCCCTTTGTAAGAAAGCTAGCGAATTTGTACGGCAACAAAGACAAACAAACAAACAAACAGAAAAACGGAGAACATGGTACAGATTTAGGAATACAAACAATAAGAAATAACAA
The DNA here is from genome assembly GCF_046866305.1 of Octopus bimaculoides. Classification (NCBI taxonomy): domain Eukaryota; kingdom Metazoa; phylum Mollusca; class Cephalopoda; order Octopoda; family Octopodidae; genus Octopus; species Octopus bimaculoides. The sequence continues at coordinate 29,349,033 of NC_142930.1, read as the reverse complement.
CAGGCGTCTTTCGAGTGAGAACGATACAAATTGAGCTGGGGTGTATGGAGTGAAAGCCTAGAGGCTGGAACTTGGGAGAGGGACACAAGATGTGTTGACGGTCGGCAGTCAGGCAAAGAAAGGTCATGCCTGACTGGACACCGGTCACGCGGAAAACGGAGAAAAGGGTAGGGGACAGTAGGATTGAAGTATTAGAAAAATATCAGAGACAAAGGGAAAGGTGCAGGGAGATAAACGAGTGGGAAAACAGATTTTTTCCATATTCTAGCTCCGTTAAAATATTTGGGAAAAAAGTACTAATGTGTCCTACTTGTTAAAATTCCATTTATTAATTTGTGAAGGTGAAGAAGGGACTGCTTTTAAATTGGTGTAATGATTGTATTATTCAGTTAAATGTAGCCGCTTGAAATAGTCGTTCTGCATCACTACTTGTTATCCTGTTGCTTATATATACATATATACATAAGGTTGAGGAGGGTATTGGATTTAACCAAACCCCGGAGGATACAGGTAATACCGAGTAAGTGCTGTATACCGATTAGTTTGCCCCAGTCGTTGTATGAACAGGATTGGGTATTATAAGTCGTGTATTAGCGTGTGTATATGTAAATATATAAAAACAAAAAGATAAAGAGAGCAAAGGTAAGGTTGAAGAATTTTATGGATAGAGTCTTACAGCTGTTTCTGGGAAGATCCAGTACTTCCCTTCATCGGAGACAGAAAAAATAAAGTAATCTATTATTATATCCATAGGCGGATATTTTTAGTATGAAGTGGTAAGGAGTGTGATGTGCTGAAAAAAGAGAGAACAGTACTTGAAGTGTAGTTTCATTCCAGTGGTAAATATCCGTGTAGAAATTCGTGCAAATTAATTCGTTCAGGATTATATATTTACATATACATACATATATAACTACCCTTGGCAAACAGGACACAGTCGTGTGTCGATAAGCCAGCTGGAGGAGATGTCCTCCTGGGGCTAAAAGCAACAGTAACATCCACCCCTAGGGGTCAGCCACACTTAAGTGGCAATATACTACACTTTATCGTGCAGTTACTGTTAATACTTCATTTAGAGAATTAACATTGCTTGTTTTCACCTTTTCGATATCAGTGAAGAATTTCACTTGAAAAGAAGATATAAGATTGCCAGGTTTTTGTCTCTCTCACCAAGGTCAGCGGCTATCGGACGCCGACGAAGGGAAATAACCCTGAAATCCGGATCCGTTCGTGCTGCAGATGTTGGTGAGAGGGATAACTACCCTTGGCAAACAGGACACAGTCGTGTGTCGATAAGCCAGCTGGAGGAGATGTCCTCCTGGGGCTAAAAGCAACAGTAACATCCACCCCTAGGGGTCAGCCACACTTAAGTGGCAATATACTACACTTTATCGTGCAGTTACTGTTAATACTTCATTTAGAGAATTAACATTGCTTGTTTTCACCTTTTCGATATCAGTGAAGAATTTCACTTGAAAAGAAGATATAAGATTGCCAGGTTTTTGTCTCTCTCACCAAGGTCAGCGGCTATCGGACGCCGACGAAGGGAAATAACCCTGAAATCCGGATCCGTTCGTGCTGCAGATGTTGGTGAGAGGGATAACTACCCTTGGCAAACAGGACACAGTCGTGTGTCGATAAGCCAGCTGGAGGAGATGTCCTCCTGGGGCTAAAAGCAACAGTAACATCTACCCCTAGGGGTCAGCCACACTTAAGTGGCAATATACTACACTTTATCGTGCAGTTACTGTTAATACTTCATTTAGAGAATTAACATTGCTTGTTTTCACCTTTTCGATATCAGTGAAGAATTTCACTTGAAAAGAAGATATAAGATTGCCAGGTTTTTGTCTCTCTCACCAAGGTCAGCGGCTATCGGACGCCGACGAAGGGAAATAACCCTGAAATCCGGATCCGTTCGTGCTGCAGATGTTGGTGAGAGGGATAACTACCCTTGGCAAACAGGACACAGTCGTGTGTCGATAAGCCAGCTGGAGGAGATGTCCTCCTGGGGCTAAAAGCAACAGTAACATCCACCCCTAGGGGTCAGCCACACTTAAGTGGCAATATACTACACTTTATCGTGCAGTTACTGTTAATACTTCATTTAGAGAATTAACATTGCTTGTTTTCACCTTTTCGATATCAGTGAAGAATTTCACTTGAAAGGAAGATATAAGATTGCCAGGTTTTTGTCTCTCTCACCAAGGTCAGCGGCTATCGGACGCCGACGAAGGGAAATAACCCTGAAATCCGGATCCGTTCGTGCTGCAGATGTTGGTGAGAGGGATAACTACCCTTGGCAAACAGGACACAGTCGTGTGTCGATAAGCCAGCTGGAGGAGATGTCCTCCTGGGGCTAAAAGCAACAGTAACATCCACCCCAAGGGGTCAGCCACACTTAAGTGGCAATATACTACACTTTATCGTGCAGTTACTGTTAATACTTCATTTAGAGAATTAACATTGCTTGTTTTCACCTTTTCGATATCAGTGAAGAATTTCACTTGAAAAGAAGATATAAGATTGCCAGGTTTTTGTCTCTCTCACCAAGGTCAGCGGCTATCGGACGCCGACGAAGGGAAATAACCCTGAAATCCGGATTCGTTCGTGCTGCAGATGTTGGTGAGAGGGATAACTACCCTTGGCAAACAGGACACAGTCGTGTGTCGATAAGCCAGCTGGAGGAGATGTCCTCCTGGGGCTAAAGGCAACAGTAACATCCACCCCTAGGGGCAGCCACACTTAAGTGGCAATATACTACACTTTATCGTGCAGTTACTGTTAATACTTCATTTAGAGAATTAACATTGCTTGTTTTCACCTTTTCGATATCAGTGAAGAATTTCACTTGAAAAGAAGATATAAGATTGCCAGGTTTTTGTCTCTCTCACCAAGGTCAGCGGCTATCGGACGCCGACGAAGGGAAATAACCCTGAAATCCGGATCCGTTCGTGCTGCAGATGTTGGTGAGAGGGATAACTACCCTTGGCAAACAGGACACAGTCGTGTGTCGATAAGCCAGCTGGAGGAGATGTCCTCCTGGGGCTAACAGTAACAGTAACATCCTCCCCTAGGGGTCAGCCACACTTAAGTGGCAATATACTACACTTTATCGTGCAGTTACTGTTAATACTTCATTTAGAGAATTAACATTGTTTGTTTTCACCTTTTCGATATCAGTGAAGAATTTCACTTGAAAAGAAGATATAAGATTGCCAGGTTTTTGTCTCTCTCACCAAGGTCAGCGGCTATCGGACGCCGACGAAGGGAAATAACCCTGAAATCCGGATCCGTTCGTGCTGCAGATGTTGGTGTGAGGGATAACTACCCTTGGCAAACAGGACACAGTCGTGTGTCGATAAGCCAGCTGGAGATGTCCTCCTGGGGCTAAAAGCAACAGTAACATCCACCCCTAGGGGTCAGCCACACTTAAGTGGCAATATACTACACTTTATCGTGCAGTTACTGTTAATACTTCATTTAGAGAATTAACATTGCTTATATATATATATATACATATATATATATATATATATATGTGTGTGTGTGTGTGTGTGTGTGTGTGTGTGTGTGTGTGTGTGTGTATTTCCTCATACAAATGTATGCATGTTAGTATACATATATGAGTGTTTGCGTATCTGTGTTTGCGCACCTTCGATTGATCGATGTAAACAATGTCTAGTACTTCGTAGATTTGGTGTAGATTCTGACCAACGTTGTTTTACAATCTCTTACTATATTGTTCATATTTTTTTTAATGTACCTGCTTATATATGAGTTGTCCCTTTCTGCTGATAAGGATTACAGATACCAAACAGCCACATATATTAAGCTTTATGTTATAAATATCAAAATATTTGTTCTGAATAATTTAATGGTGCACGCAGTTGTATTTAATCGTGATACTTTCACTTTATCTAAAGCATGAGGTTACTTTTGACTTATAATGCAATATGTTTGCTGAATTTTTATCGTTGCATAATTAACTGCATCAGTATATTCACATAAAACCAATCCAGAAAGAAAAAAATTCTCCTGATTCATTGATGTAGCAATTCTTTTTGTGCAATAGTAATAAACTGATAATGTTTAGGTACGAGAACGTCATTATTTGTGAATAAATGAGGTATGGAGTACATCTAACTGCTAGCTGTTTGACTGAATTCTTCTTGTAAAATTCCCTATCAATAAGAAAGATATATTTCATTATTACATTGCACATAGCTTCTCTATAATTGATTCACACTGGTACAGTGGAAGCCTTTAACTTCAACAGCTCATTGTGATATGAAGTAGCACTGGAAGAACCAAAAGTATGAGCTTCTAACTAAAACATTACATAATCGTTCCGTGTTTTTGAAATAGCAGTAAAAAATGCTGCAAACCACAATATAGCTGAAGACACATGTGACAATCTAAATAAGAAAATAACCTACACCTGAGAAAATGATAATTTGACGACTACTGTGTTTAACTATCGATCTGCCCTCCAATGTTTCGCTTACAATCCAATCAACAACAGCAACAACAAATTGTACATATCACAATATGTTCATGCGAACCAAAGTTGGAAATAAATGTTTCTCAGATCGTATGCCGCAGTATTAAAAGTGGTCAGGATAGTAATTTTGTTCTTGGATACGATGCGTCTAGGAAAATTAAGGAATAATTTAGGTTCGAATACTTTTGTCTGTAGAATCAGAATTGACTTTAGGTTAAGCAGCAATATCAACATAAGTCTGAAGTTGCAGGCCACTATAAAGATTAATACACCATTGAAAATATCCATTATTTCGTATGTAGTATGTACTATATTTCAATGTGAACGGTGTCATGGCATCTGCAAAGTCATGCCCATATTTCTTCACAAACTTTCACAATTATGGCGGGAAGCGACCATTGTATTCATTACAAACATCGCTGAGACCTTATCAATTCCCGTATTTCATTAATTTCAGATTATTTATATATCGATTTCTGTTTTGACATTGTGGCGCCACATTTTACATTTTCCGTGCGAAGTATATATATATTGAAGACGTACATGATTCATGGAAATTTAATTATCCAAGGTTTGAAATGACACTTCAGAATAACTAAGATGAACCAAAATGTCTGCAATTTATTTTTATGTTCATAAATGTATGTATGAATCTATCTATCTATACAATTACCTCTACACACATACACACACACACACACGTACACACACACACATACACATGCACACACATACACAAATATATATTGTCAAACTGAGAGTGAAAGTCTGAATGGTAGAATATACCTCTGGAATATAGAGTATTGAAAATTAATCACTATCCTATAGTCATTGACAGTTTGCTTTAGAAAATATTTTGGAAAACGTAAAAATAATTCAGTAGAAGTAGAATTTAACATGACTACATAGGAATATATGAATGAAACGAACACATATTTCTATGTATTCTCTCTATACATGTGTTTGTGTGTGTGTGTTTGTGAGGATTTCTATCAATGCTCGGGAGTTTATGAATATACTGCTGCAGCTAGAGATACACACGCACACAGACATGTATGATGTTAGGCATTTAAAAATGTATCATATGACAGAAAAGGTTTAATATACCCAATCATATGAACCGAATCACGAATATATCACGTAGCTGGCGACGCTGCTACTGATTACGTGAAAGTTGTTTATGCAGATTTCGAAAAATAGACATTAATAATCACTTTAAACGATATATTAACACGGTTGCCACAATGCAGTAATTTTCTCAAATCATTCCAAGTGTCTACATTATAAACATGGACATCTTTTGAGAAGTGAGTTTCATGGGACATGGTTCATCATCACACGGGTCGTGATACTAAATATATTCAAGGTACTTTTTCGTTAGACGTGACATTTAGAAAATTTCGTGAGCCGTGATTTGCCCATGACTACTCTACAATCAACCAGCAGAATTATATGGTAGGTCACTATCCGCAATACGACGTGCGGCTGTGCTTCCGTAAGAATACCGTAGACATTGTGAGTTTTCCTTTGATCCAGTGTTGAATAATTACATAGACACATACTCAACACACAGGTCTGTCAGTTTTTAATTCAATGTGTCCGTATCCACACTCACTCAATCCAACATAATTGTTTAATTCTTCAACTTGAGTAAGCGCACGCACATCTCTGGGTATTGGGTATGTGTCAATGTAATTATCCAATTCTGGGTCTAAGGTAAACACTGCCCCAATTACATGTACTTATTCAAGTGATCAATGATAACCTTATTTCCTTTCTAAATATAAATGGAAATATTGAGGTAGAATTCTCCAACTGCACCAAACAATTTGTAACTGATGTAGACTTAAAAACGAATACTTTATATATAACTACATAATATATGATGTCTCTTAGGGTGGCGATCTAGCAGAATCGTTAACACGCTGGTCAAAATGCTGAACAAGAGGTCGTACGTCTTTACGTTCAAATTACATCAAGGTGGACTTAGCCATTTATTCTTTCGACATCGTTAGAATACGTATTAGCTGAGCACTGAGCTCGATGTAATTGAGTTACTCTTTACCGGGTACTTGCTGGACTTGTGCCAAAATTTGAAACCAATGCATGACTCTTCAGAAAAAAATACTTGTAATGTTAGTCATACATATAAATACACATCTCTCTCTCACTCTCTCTCTCTCTTTCTCTCTGTGCACACACACACGTGCACCCCCCCTTATATATATATATATATATATATATATATATATATATATATATATATATATGGGAGAATATACAAATAATAACAACAGACGAGGACAGGTGGTGTAAATAACAAAAGTATATATTAGTATGACGCTCGGGAATACGGAAAGTCTTTGACGTTTCGAGCTACGCTCTTCAACAGAAAGAATACGGAGACAAGGAGAAAAACACGGAGAAAAAAAATTGAATAGTGTTCAGTCAACGGTCAATATATATATATATATATATATATATATATATATATATATATATATATATATATATATATATATATATATATTATATGGTCATTTACTCACAAAAACATACACTCACTTATATATTCATATGTTAATGTGGATGCTTGTATGTGTTTACGTCTTCGTGAGTCCACACTTATTACAGTTGTGGATTGATTTGAATTAGATATAAGAAAATTTCAAGGCTTTTATTAATATCTAAGTGTAGCGTACTGAAAATGTAACAGTATTACGCACATGATGATTCTAAATGCTATAGCTAATTTAATTTTATATCAGAAATATTTATCTTCGTAATCGTAGAATAATTTCCGATTATGAGCATATAGCACAATATGGTAGATAATTTGAGGGCGCATAAGGATATATCATTTTCGTCCTCACTGCACAAACAGTTCTCTACAATCCATCCACCTAATTTGTACTGCTTGGTTTCGGCCTGAACTAATGGACTGGCACTGCTAAGACAGAAAAGCATTAACGTGATTCACTGAATGTCTTAGCATTCAATAATAAAGTAAATCCACTTTATCTATACATATACATACAAACTCAAACACACACACTCGCACACAACACACACGCATACACACACGCACACACACATACATACACACACACACATATATATGCATATACATTCATGTTATACATACATGCATACACATATATATGCACGCGCACCTACACACAGACATACCCAAACACACACGCACACATATCTATCTATGTATCCATCTACATATACATATACAAATACACACACACACACACACACACACACACACACACACACACACACACACACACACACGCATATTTACGCACACATGCGATTTCAATTATTTTCATGATCGTTCACGAGGAAAAAGCTCTTCCAATTCCTAGTAATTGAAAAAGGTTGTAATCATTTTACTCACGTTTCGATACCTCGCGATTTGATTTATTAACCTCAATATTTATATCATTTTCCAGTTGAATTATAATATGGTAGTATCGGCTCTTATACAAGATCTCGACAATACGCGAAGTTGCTAACGGCTTCCTAATATACACTAATGCAAAGACACATATTTGAAAACTCATCAACAAACGACCCTTTACTTTGGCCGTTCAAGTTGCTAGAAATGTTAGCAAAGTCTTCTCCATATTAAACCCTATCAAATCACGAACACTTGGCTATGCAGCCCTACGATATACTAAATCGTAGAAAGTGCATTACTGGAAGGTATCATCGGTTGGTTCGTTCGAGGTAGATATTCTGCAAATGAACATCAGCAACCACGACGAACTAAAATTACTTCACCAAGTACATCAACAGTAACTTTCACAAACATAAAAGAGACATAGCGATAACAATAGCAACATATTTAGCAATTATTAGCGTGTTCCGTAGATATCTAGCTCTTCAAAACTTTTCTTTTGTGAATCTGATATGATGTGAGTTACATATGAATATTTGTTAAGTTTCAATGATCACCATATTTCGAAGTTAATCTATGCGCAAATATATTACTGTTCGACACATACATACCCAATCACATAATTCCGTATACATATACATAAAAACGGTTTATAATTCAGACACAAGGCCAGTAATTTTCAGATGAACGTGTTCGCTCTACTTCACAATTAATTTCCCTCCTCGATCTCAGAGGTATGAAAAGTAACATTGACCCTAACAGGAATTTCGACTTAAAATGAAATGTACCTGAAGAAATACGGATGCTGGAAAGATTTTTCTAGGTTGGCACCTTATAGTAGTAGTAGTAGTAGTAGTAGTAGTAGTAGTAGTAGTAGTAGTAGTAGTAGTAGTAGCAGTAGTAGTAGTAATAATAATAATAATAATAATAGTACAATTATTGCTAGAGATATGCACGCGCGCACGCGCGCGCACACACACACACACACACACACACACACACACACACACACACACACACACACACACACACACACAGAGCCTCGCTAAGACTGAAATTTAGGATTTCTTAGTTTTCTGTGAATTGATTTTAATAAAACTTCTCTCAGCTGGTTTGCACACGATGGTAACACCATTGTTATGTTAACTCGAATGTGGAATCTAAAAACAGAAACAATTCCTATCATAGTAGGTGCCTTAGGTATAATAAAAAAATATTCAGACAAATACATAACAAAAACACCAGGACTTACAAATATATATAACATACAGAAAATTGCACTACTGGGTACTGCACACATTCTACGCAAAGCACTTTCAATACAGTAAACATAAGAGCACCACAGCAAACCACAGCACATACCCAAGGTGGACAGAGCTGCGCTCGGTAGTGAAGTAAAAGCACGTTATAAAAATAAAACTACTGAACAACAATAATAATAATAATAATCCTCTCTATCATAGGCAGAAGGCCTGAAATTCGGAGGTTTTGGCGATTACAATGACACCAGCGCTCAAATGGTACTTATTTTACCGATTCCAAAATGATGGTAAGCAAAATTTATCCTGATAGAATTTAAGCTCAGAACATACAGTCTGACCAAATGACACTAAGCATCTTGTCCGCCGGGCTAAAATTCCTCCAACTCACCGCCTTGATAATAATACTACTAATAATAGTCATTATAAATGATATATGCGTAACATTGTTTATACATGTTTTCTATAATGTTCTAAAAATCTGTGTGACATTATTTTTCTATGTTAGAAGCGAAAGATGAAACACGCATTAATCATACTAACACCTAAATTAAATGAAATGGTTATTCAAAGAAATATTTGTGGGTTAGATTCTGTTAAGTTGATTACTCTGTTGTTGGGGGAGCCTTGCTCTTTTGCCTGTGAAATTTGAAAGCCACATCCATGGAAATCTTATCTGTATACTGGCTACATCTATTGAATTAGGACATGGGCATCGAATGCATCAGGGAAGATAAACTAAGGAAATACTCATGAATGTATTTATGCTTCGGTGTCTTTTAGAAGCTGCGTTTCAGCCACATGTTCTCGGGTTCAGTCTTACTGTATGGGATTTTGGATAAGTATTTTCTACTATATGCCCAAGTAGAACCATTCTAATCGGTAACTTTGGTAGACGGAAACTATGTGGAAACCCGTCATGAATACATATATTTGGGTTTGTCGCTCTATTTATGTTTCTCTCTTTCACCGATTGACATACGATGGTGGTTTGTTTACGTCCTCGTACCAGTGTGTTTCAGCAATGGACCGATAGAATTAGCAGCAGATTTAAAAAGGTAAGGACAGGGATTATTCTTTTTGCGAAGGTTAGTGTTCTAGCGTGGTTGCAACTCAATGAGAGGATAAAATACTGATATATATATATATATATATATATATATATATATATATATATATATACATATATATATATATATACATATATATATATATATGTCTGCTTGTTTGATTGCGTGTGTGTGTGTCTCATGTGTGTGTGTGTGTGTTCACGTGCGCGTGCGTGTGTGCGTATTTATTTTTGTGAGCATATTTATTTTTAAAGGACGTTAAATTATTTATATATTCGGTATGAAATGTTTTATAAACCTGAAGGGGAAGTTTAATTTGGTAAAACGAATTCCAGCATAATAACGTAATGTCTAATATTGTTCAAAAATCTCATAAATATTTGATATTATGCAATCCTGTCAACAACGATTTATCTCCGATATGAGAACAGTGTCTCACCTTTCCCGGTGCTGTAGTGGAAGAATATGGAGAAATCATTATAAATTAATAGTGATTTCATATACAAAATCTGAATCTCATTCAAAGAGAAATCTTCAGTTACTAAGTGCTGATTTGTATAATATACACGGACATAGGTTCATATATTTGAACGTAAAGACAAAATATCGGCGTCTGAAGAGTTTTAATTTGCTCTGTATAAATTATGAATTTACCTTTTAATTATGAAGCAGAATGTTTAAAGTCGACTCAGAAATTCCGAGTGGTCGTGAATCAAGAAATCAGGCTCAAATTCTTTCCTCACATTTAACTAATCTATGTGTCTACTATAAAACTTTCTTTTAGTTTTAATTTATGCGAAGTGTCATAAATTCTAACAAAGCAAAGCGATTTTAATGTTTTTGTTTTACTACTATGCTTAAGCCGAAAGTCTATGTCGCTGTGTGGATGTTTTATTCGTTTTATTGCTGTCTTTATTTCTGTGTGTATGTGTGTTGGTGTGTGTGTATGTATGTGTGTTTGTGTGTACATATCAGGTTGGTGCCTGGCGCAAATATGACCTCTAAAACCTGCAATATAAAAGGAGTCCAAAACTACAGCAAATTGCCTCGCCTGTTGCGCAAGATCACAAGGGGCGCATTCAGATCTCAAAGTAGAGGAGACCGTTCGAAAAATATATTGCAGTTTCCACTTGGTTCTGGTAAAACCAGCAATAGGAATGCAATTGGTTCTGTGGGGTGTAGATTGGGAGCACAAAGGAAGCATGTCATGAAACCTGAATTTAGTTCAGGAGGGAATAAGCTTAAAGTTATGAGAAATCAAATGAAGCTTGCTTCTGATAGGACAATATGGAAGAAGTCCTTGAGAACTCTACCTGAAAGTCTCACTTAAGTGTAGCAGGCGGAGAAGATTGATGGATGGATAGACATATATATATATATATATATATATATATATATATATATATATATATATATATATATAGAGAGAGAGAGAGAGAGAGAGAGAGAGGTTTAGTGCACTGGTGGTCTAAGCGACCAGGTACGCTGAGTGAGTGCTGTAACGGTTTACCAGGGCTCCAAGCTCATGGCTGAGACGAGAGTTATGGAACCATTGTAGATTTCCGATATAGCGGATATACAGTTGTTAAAGAGGACAGAAACGCTAAGTCAAGAGAGACATCTCAATCCATATACGTTATTATTATTGGAAAAATATAGTTTTACAACGAAGCCTTCACAACGTGTAAACAAATTCTTCCGCACATTTAGATTCTTCCATTAATCCAAGTGTAAACCTCCCCCCACCGCCACATATAACACTCAAAACTCCATGGTCGTTATTACATACTCTTGTATATCTTTTCTATCAACCTTAGTACCTTAAAAGATAACTGTTAATCCTTTAATTTTTTTTAAACCTTAAACTATTAGATCCCCTAATCTTTAGTTTGTAACCTTTATTCCTAAATAATTTAACATTCAACTGGTTTCTCCATTCATGCCTACCTACTCACTCATACATCCATAGCTAGAAATATGTCTATGGCCTCTGACCTTAGTCATAAAACGGACACAAACACTTACTACTTGACTTCCTGCCCCCAGCCCCTACAAACTAGAACAGCACTGGAATTTACTATTCTCTTTGAATCCCTTTCATTTTATTTATATTGTATTTTTTACGTTATCTCATTTACCTCCTCATCTCTCCTTATTTACCCGTATATATTTATTTAACTGCTTGTTTATTTTTGTACATTATATTTTCATATACCTTATCTTATCCTCCATATCTATCCTTGCAATCCTCCTCTTCTTTCTGTACCTCCAGCTTCCTTACCAATACCTTGCTCTCTCTCTCTATATTTTTCCTTTCTCTTTATCTCCCAATAGCCACTTCTGTCATTCTCTTACGAACCATCGATATGAACGCGTTTATCTCTGTATATTTACACTATGAAGGCTATAGACATACATGGATTTATATAGGATTGTATTAAAGACTTATGGTCTAATATCTACACTATCAGAAATTTGAACTGTGAGCTCTTATGTTTTTTTCTTCTTTTTCTTCATTTCTTTATATTTTCTCCAGTCCTTTATTTCAACATTTCCTTAATCTATACTCTTCACATTTTCCCTATTTGTCTCTGATGACTGTATATCCCATATTTTAAGATATCCCAGAAACAGCTGTAAGACTATCTTTTTCTAATAATAATGACGTATACGACTTGAGATGTTTGTCTTGCCTTAGTGTTTGTTGTCCTCTTTAACAATTACACAAACACACACACACACACTCTCTCTCTCTCTCACACACACACACACACCAACCCATATTAGTGAAGGCGCACGAGCTTACGATCGTGGGCTGCGTGTTGTGTTCTTGAGCAAGACACTTTATTTCACGTTGCTCCATTTAACTCAGCTGTAGAAATGCTAAGCTGTATCGGCCTTTGCCTTTCCCTTGGATAACATCAGTGGTGTGGAAAGAGGAGGCTGGTATGCATGGGCGACTACTGACCTTCCATAAACAACCTTGCTCGGACTTATGCCTCGGAGGGTAACTTTCTAGATTCAATTCCATAGTCATTCATAACCGAAGGGGGTCTCCTCCTCTTCCTCCTCCTATATATATATATATATATATATATATATATATATATAGTGATACACGCACGCACACACACACACACACACACACACACACACACACACGCACACACACACGACTCAAAGATGTATTTAGACACATATATATGTGTATGAATATATGTGTGCATACGTAAGCACTTCACCACGTGTAGATATATTTTGACGAAGTGCTGTTTGTTATTTAATATTGTCAATAATAATATTCATTTTCAGCGATTTGAATTTAAATAAGGTTTGTCAGTTTCGAACATTTGATTTGTTTACATATTCAAAAAGATTACAGTGGTTATTCGGCACCTCTGCTACCTACTTGTTATTTTTTGAGGGAAGAATAAGTTACAACTTTTACCGCGTCTATTTGTTTTAGTCAGTTTATGGCAGCAGAACCATGGATACAGGGCAGTCGTCATATCACAAATATGTGAGATGTATATTAATGTAACCCCCTCCTCTCTCTCTCTCTCTCTCTCTCTATCTCTCTCTCTCTCATCTGTTATCATGTTTCAGTTGGTAATAATATATACATAAACACACGAACACGCACATACCTACACACGTGATGGACGTTTCATGTTGGTATGTCTATTGACAGGCATTGGTTAAAACGAGGCTACTCTTAATGCCATTTCTTTTAGACGAGGTCGGTCAGTGCTATCTAGATTTCAAGAATATCTCCTCTAAACTATTATTTAAAAACTCGAGATGTAGCCTGCCACATATCCAACAACTCGTTTTATATCGAGCGAAAACCACAGTACGTTGCCTTTCAGCAATGTGTATAAGTTAGGTATGATACATAAGTGATTTTTGTTTTGCTTTACCATTTCCTCATTTGTATACAATAGACTATTTATTCAGCCTCGCAGATTTTCGCAATACTAGTGAATGTATTATTCACTTGTTGTGTTTTGGGAGGTCATTACGCCAATAAAAAGAACACGCACACTAGTTCAGTATCACTTCTTTATTATGAATCAGTTGGTTAAATATCTAACAAGCTTGCTAAACGATCGTTTGTTTAATGTGTTGCTTCAACAATCAATAGTTTGTTATTCAAAGTTCTTTCATTGGTATTGGCGAGCAATTCAATGACATGTCTCTCTCTGTCTGTCTGTCTGTCTGTCTGTCTCTCTCTCTCTTCAGGGTTTGCCCTGAACCGGAGGTGACTGATCTAGTCTACGCATGTGGTTTATCGTGGCCACCTGTCTACACGTCGTGGAGATGGCCCAACAATAACGTAACACATATGATCTTCTTGCTAGTCGCTATTGGGTTGATTTTCATCTCACTGTGTTGTTCAGAATGCAGAACGTTCATACGAAATTTTATCATGGAGGAAAACAGCCATAGTCCGCCTGTCAATAGTATACATACATTAAGTACGATGAATGGATTTTTATTTTGTTGTAACACATTAAATTTAACTGTTTCTTTGAAACCTTTGTGCTATAATGTACTATCTCCAAATAACTAATATCAGACAATACGAACCTTACATTAAGCGTATTCGCATCAGGAAATAATACGCATTGCTTCTGATATTAACACAAATGAACCCAAGTACGCGTAGAATATCTGGATATTATTCAGTTATAAACGGTAGGATGTTCATGAAATTAATTAGTACAGGAAACGTATTCATGTCTTGAAGTATTTCTATTTTTCTCGCTGTTATTATATGCACGTATATATATATATATATATATATATATATATATATATATATGTGTGTATGTGTGTGTGTGTGTGGATGTATTTTACTATCATCTTCTGGCAGTATCTTATTAGCGTAAGGTATGTTAATAAGGTAATTTCCTGTTGTTCTACGAATACATATGTATATTCAAGAATTCATGATGCAAGTGTACAATGCAAGTATATCATTCACTTATACACATACATTCAGAGGTACTCACAAATATGCGCACACATATATATGTGGATGAATATATCTATATATACAAACTTTTTATTTCTGGTATACGCAGATTGTTGTACATTTCGTCAACCTTCGTAAACATAATCCTCTTAATACTAGTCTGGTTTATGTCTGAACATGTAAATCGCTCAGTTTAATTTATTTTTAAACAACGAGTATTCCCTTTTATTCTCTTCAAATCCAGGTGTGTATATGATATTATTTAAATAGATTGTTTGCCAAACATACAGGAGGGAACGACAATGACAGAATAACACAAAACTCTATGGGAAGTATTTCATTCACCAACACGCTGTAATCATTTATTCAAATATGAGCTGATTACCATCCCTGGATATTTTTCTTTCCTTACAACAGCTTGCACTCAACTCAACTGGCCCAACTGCATATAATTTCTATTAAGATCCACCCAGCTTACTTCTCTCTTCTCTTAATGTTGGTTAGTGCGTTCCACCATCCATGTCCCTTCTAAATACTTCACATTTACACATCTATGAAGATAATAACCCCCACCCCGTAATACGTTCCACCCGCATTTTCCTATCAGATATCGAACTAAGGATATTGAAA
Source organism: Octopus bimaculoides (assembly GCF_046866305.1). Taxonomy (NCBI): domain Eukaryota; kingdom Metazoa; phylum Mollusca; class Cephalopoda; order Octopoda; family Octopodidae; genus Octopus; species Octopus bimaculoides. Next base: position 29,333,180 of record NC_142930.1, on the reverse strand, counting down.
ACTGATTACCGACGTAGAAAATCTTGCCAGACGTAGAGTGAAATACTTGATAAAAATAAACAAACATTCAAAACGCCTTTTCACCAATATGTGAGATCAGCTAAAATTCTGATTAGCCTCACATGACTGTTCCAAACAAAACAAGATCATAATAGGAAAACTTCTAATTTTACAATAGTAATTCCTACTATGCAAACAGAATTCCAATTAAATCAAATAACTTCTTATTTGTCGTCTCTCTTGTCAATCGATGCAGCTGTTAAATCAACTATACACACATATAAATGTTTTATTTTATTCTCTTTCGACATTGAAGAATCAATAGAAATATGTATTTGCATGAAAATTATATTGTATTTTAATAATAATAATATTCATTCTTCGTAGTGTATTTTGATGAATAGTCTTGCAGTTTATTAAACTACATTACTTGCGTTCTAACATAGGAGGAACCAATGAGTAATATGCTAATCCATAGATATATTGATTAATATCGGTAATAATGTCCTACTTTAGACTAGCAACGCCCTGTACAGGTAGGCAGTAAATTATCCATAAAGTTTAACTATTTATCCATCTGTCTGCCTGCCTATCTATCTATCTATCTATCTATCTATCTATCTATCTATCTATCTATCTATCTATCTATCTATCTATCTATCTATCTATCTATATATCCATCTAGCTATCTGTCTGTCTGTCTGTCTGCCTGACTATCTATCTATATATCTATCTTTTATCATTTATCTTTCAGTTATTGGTCTGCGCTTATGTTGGGGCACCACCTTGAAGGATTTTAGTCGAAGTAATCACCCTCAGTACATTTTAAAGTCTGGCACTTATTCTATCGGTCTCTTTCTGCGAAACCACTAAGGTAAAAGAAAAAAGCACACACACACACACACACACACACACACACACACACACACACACACACACACACACACACACACACACACACACAAGCATAGCATACGACCGGCTTCTCTTAGCTTCCTTCATTAAACCCAACCATATGGTTGGCCCGGGACTATAACAGAAGACACTTGCCCCAGCTTTTGTGTAGTGGGAATAAACCGAAACCCACTTGGTTGGGAAGCAAGCTTCTTAATACGCAGTCATAAACATACGTATACATATTCATAAAAGTACACCCTCTCCCATCCCACACACATGCATAAACCACTCAATATTTGTAAGGAGAAGCCAACAACGTTCGATAGTATTCTGATTGTACGCTAGTGATCAAGTGCAGAGTGAATCTTTCAAACATATCGAAGTTCCTTAAATTGTACCCAAATACATCAGCAATGTGAAGAGAAGTAATATGGAGTTGTACAGAATG
>NC_142930.1:29314335-29326835 GCF_046866305.1 Octopus bimaculoides | reverse complement strand
CTTATTATCTTGTAAAAGAATTGTATCTCAATCGCCACCGTTTCCTAATCCACACAGACTTAGTGCATATTTACATACCCTACTGTTTCTTTTTCTACGATCTGGTCAAGGGAGGCTCGGTATTGCTGTTTGAATTCATCTACTCGCTACCTGCTCTACTTGGCCATACCACCTATTACATTACAATTCTATCATGATCTGACAAGCACGAATCCTATCTTTTATTCTCCCGCTTATACCTAAAGGTTTCGTGCATTTGACATACCTTAATCAACTGTTTACATTAGCAGAGTGTTTCAGACCCTACTACACGAAAGTTTGATGTAAGAATAAAAACAATTCCAATTTACTTGCACTTAACACTCAACGGAGTTTCTAAAGTTTGTTCTCTCTTGCTTATATATTTAATTAATAAACATTTCTCATGGCCACAACAAACAAAACAGAGACGTCGTTGCTTCGGAGGAAGGAGAGAAAGAAATGTGCGCTGGAAAAAAGCCACTCTGACACATGGGGTTCGAACATGGTTAAATATTAGTGAAAGGTTTAGCTGACCAAAATTTACTACTTACTCGTTTTAAATGATCAGCAATACAAGTAGAGGCAATATAGCTTCGGCGAGAAAAATATGGTGCTAAATCTGCTCTCTCTTTCTCTGTGGCATTTTAATCGATCAAATATGAGATCGATTTAGCCGTGAATAAATGTTGCATTGCTCAATTTTGAGGTATGCTATTCTATTTGAAAGGTACGTAGCTGATAAAATCATGAATACCTGTCCATTGTTTTTTTGTATTTCTCTATTGTACTGTGTGACTGAATTTATATATATATATATATACTAAATTTATACTGAGTTTACTCTGTATTTACAAATTAGACAGGATGCAGGAAAAGAATTTACATCTTGTGTGGATTCACTGGACAACTTAATCAGCCGAGTTCGATACCTACAGTGTACTCGACTGGATTCTTGAATCCAATTTCCTTTATATAATATATATATATATATATATATATAGGTGATATATATATATATATATATATATATATATATATATATATATATATATATATAGGTGATATATATATATATATATATATATATATATATATATATATAGGTGATATATATATATATATATATATATATATATATATATAGGTGATATATATATATATATATATATATATATATATATATATATATATATATATATATAGGTGATATATATATATATATATATAGATAATTATAGATATCTATTTATCTATTTTATTTATTTATGGGTTTCAGCCAAGTGGCTGCGGTCATGCTGGTGCACCACCGTGATTTTCCGTCTTTATGCTGTGCTCTCTTCACGTTCCTTGCATGGCTCTTCTCTCCCACCTGATATGGTCCAATCAAGAGTTTTGATGGCACATCTGGTGTATAAGAGAATTTGACATCGCTGCCCTAAACTGCGTCTCATTACGAGCCATATATATATATATATATATATATATATATATAATATATATATATATTTCTGAGTGCGAGCGAACTCAAACTACTACTACTACTACTACTACTACTACTACTACTACTACTACTACTACTACTACTACTACTACTACTACTACTACTACTTCTTCTACTGCTACTACCAAGCAGCTAGCAGAAGTAAACCAACTACTACTATATTAAATTTGTAAGAAAAACGTGTGAACGTGCAGAACTGATATTATGCAATAGAAAAATATATCTATTTTAGATTGAAAGTTATATTTACGTACGTACATGTAATTTGTTTTGTTGTTGCTATTAAATATTCATAAACTACTAGCTATATCTGTCCCTCACACAATATACTTTAAGAGTAAATCATAAATAAATGCTACTGTCATGTAAGACAGACATTAGGCTCATTCATTCTAGAAACTTCAGATATTATAGGCGTCGTGTATATATATATATATATATATATATATATATATATATATATATGTGTGTGTGTGTGTGTGTGTGTGTGTGTGTGTGTGTGTGTGTGGGTGTGTGTGTGTGTGTGTGTTATTTATGTGTGTGTGAGTGTGTTTGTGTGTGTATCTATGTGTGTAAGTCATTGTGTCTATAGTTGTCTCTATTGGTATTTGATGATCGTTGCTGATGTGCTTACCACCCCGTAACATAGCGGTGTGACAATAGAATAAGAACTATGGTGAAAGAATATGTACGGGTGTCGATTTGTTCCACTAAAATCCTTGAAGACGGTACTCCGTTCTCGCCGCAGTCTAACGACTGAAAGAGGTAGAGGATATGATATACTTACATATCGCACCAAGCTCATATTTTACCAGCTCAAGGGGAAAATTGCAATAATGAAAATGACGAATAAGTAAGCGAATTTACTAGAGAGTGATATCAACCAAAAAAACAAATAAAACAAGAATGAATGTAAGAGTGTTAGAATGTGAAGCTGAACCTGAAATTTAATCTGAAATTAAAAATCAAGCCACATAACTAACAATAAATGTCTCTCATATATGAATACATACGTACATATCCTGCGAATGTGAAAACAGGGAAAACATACAAGAATTCAAAGGGTCACAAGCAGATGATAAATCCTATCTCGCAATTTTACCCAAAGTATAGCTGACCTCAAAATTATTACTTTACATTTCCGTCTGTTGCGTAAACGATATTCATCACACACTCATAAATTCTATAATGTAATTAAGAAATTGCAAATTGGTATTTTTTAAAATAATTTAATCAATGGTAAAAAGAACAACAAAAACAAAGACAAGTCCGGTAAGTTCTATAGTTGTCTTCCAATATATTATGGCAGTGATTAGATCATAAAAGTAGGACGAAACATTTTGACAATGGTTACAGTACTATCAAGACGTAAAGTAATAAAAAAAGATTAAAACGGTATACGTGAGATTTAGACAATCTGACACACTCACTCAGTCACACACGCTCTCTCTCTCTCTCTCTCTCTCTCTCTCTCTTTCTCTCTATCTCGCTCTCTCTCTCTCTCCCACTCTCTCTCTCTCTCTCTTTCTCTCTCTCGCACACTCCCACACACACACAAACGTGTATGTATATACTCTATTCAAATCCACAAATATATATATATATATACAAATAAAATTTTGTGAGTATATTCTTGTATACATATACATACTCTCACACACACACACACATATATATAGATATATATATATAGGGTATATGTTTATTTTTCTTACACACGTTATTACACATTCACACACATACGTATTCACGCATACATGATACTCACACCCGCACGTACATATATATATATATATATATATATATATATATATATATATATATATATATATATATATATATATATACATATATATATATATGTGTTTACAGAGACAAGAATCTAGAGAAATAAAGAAATTTAGATTGAGAGAGATAGACAGACAGACAAACAGAATGAGAGAAAGAGAGAGAGAGAGCGAGAGAGAGAGAGACGTTGTAAGAAAAGATATAAAAATAGACATGTTACTATGAATGTTTAAAAATATACATATATTTTAACGATAACCACACGGGTACAAGATGGCGTCAATGCACCATTACATTTTTCTTTTTTTAGCATTTCTTTATTCATTATAATTTTTTGTTTCCGTGTCTTACCGTGTCTCACATAGCTTCCGTCTCGTCGGGGATCATAAGCTACCACGTTGCTTGTGCTTCCGCTTTTGCTTTCGATCGTCTTCGTGTAATTGCTGTCCGTGTCACACCACCATTCACCACAGCATTGCCCAGCCACAGTAACTAACCGCGGGTTCTTACAATGTGTCAAGGAAGGTTTCTTTTCTTCCTGAGGACATAGTGATACACAGCCGAAGTTACCATTTTGGCAAGTGCACAAGTGTGAACAGTCTGGGCGCACCTGTTCTCCGTCACTGTACAAAGTCTTCTTTACGACGCGCTTGCCGTTCCGGTAGAATGAGCTGTGCACTTCGCAGGGTTTGGGGTAACGAGCTGGAAGTAAAGGTCAGGGATATGTATTAGGGGGGAGCTGTTGTTTTGCTGTTTTAAATTATATTTTTGTTATATTTTAAAGTTTATTTTCTCGTTTGGGGATCGTAGGGGAGGAAAAACAATATATATATATATATATATATATATATATATATATATATATTTTAAATTACATAGGAAATAGATGGGTAGTATAGGTGTATGTGGGAAAGTAAACCAGTAAAACATGCAAGCCATATAGTATAGCTACAGGAATGGAACATAACATACTCACACACAGTCACATATGTATTCAAACGAGTTGTATATTGACATGTATATCTACGTGTACAAAATGGGAGTATATATATATCTATTATAACTAATATGTACATATACAAACAAGCAAATACATACATAGACATATATGTATGTACACATATATACGTTAAAAATAATTTTCTACTTATATGCAAACATACATAGATATATATATACACAGGCATACTCACAGAAATATTATCTATACACACACACATACACACACATATATATATACACATACAGTAAACAGTTACCTGTTTACACTTAAAACATGTACGCATTCATGCATGTACATATACATGATCCACGGACGTACACACGCACACATACACAGCTGCATATGTATATATGGATATATGCATATGTATATATATATATATATATATATATATATATATATACATATATCCAAATATCCATATATATATATATATATATATATATATATATATATATATATATATACATATATATATATATATATATATATATATATATGTATATATATGTGTGTTTATACGCAAGCGTTGATATAAAATTTATCTATTTATAATGTTATGGACTTTAGTTATATCATGCAACTTTCAACATAGTTTTATATAAGTATGTTCTTTGGTCGTGAATAAGGAAAAACAAAAGTATCCACGGAAAGCAATGCATGTTCATATACAAAATATGTGCCTCCATATTTATGCAAAATATGTAGCTTCTTGTCTATGCAAAACAGATTGCTTCATGATTATGCAAATATTAATAGAGTGTTTTCCCCTCGGGAAAAGCGCAGTGATATGTATATTTGATAACAAATTCCTTATGTATTATCACATTTTCAAATCCAATCCTTCATTTACCTTCAGCTCTATACACAATACATATAGATTCACTATTTACTTTTATAAATGCCTGAACATGCCAGAACATTCTAACATCCGAAATATGTATCCCAGTATTATCCAGTTATATTTCTGTTCTCAGAAACACAATGGAAATAATCCTTTCCGCTTCAGAATCTACAAGTTCATAAAAATATTTAGACTTTATAATTGGAAGTTTTATATTTTTATGTAATGTTCAGGTGATGAATTTTACTTAATAGTTGTCAAGGACTAGCGTAGTTTTTTTATGAATGCACGCATACATACATTCATAAATACCTAAATACATACATGTATGCATGCCCACACACACATATCTATATATTTGTGTATGTGTGTCTGTGTGTCTGTATATATAAGTTAGGTAAAAATAATTTGTAAGCATATATTAAATGTGTTTTCGGATACTGTGTCTAAGAAATATCTCTTTTCCTCTTTTACTTGTTTCAGTCATTTGATTGCGGCCATGCTGGAGCACCGCATTTAGTCGAGTAAATCGTCCCCAGGACTTATTCTTAGTAAGCCTAGTATTTCTTCTATCGATCCCTTATGCCGAACCGCTAAGTTACGGGGACGTAAACACACCAGCATCGGTCGTCAAGGGATGTTAGGGGGACAAACACAGACACACAAACAGATACACACACATCTATCTATCTATCTATCTATCTATCTATCTATCTATCTATCTATCTATCTATATATATATATATATATATATATATATATATATATATATATATATATATATATATATGCATATACGTACATATATATACTTATATACGACGGGCTTCTTTTCTGTTTTCCATCTACTAAATCCACTCACAAGGCTTTGGTCGGCCCGAAGCTATAGTAGAAGACACTTGCCCAAGGTGCTACGCAGTGGGACTGAACCCGGAACCATGTGGTTTGTAAGCAAGCTACTTACCCCACAGCTACTCCTGCACCTATCTCTATATTTTTGAAATAATTCTTTAAAATTCTACTTTATGCATTCGATAAAACCATAGACCAAATTTCAGAACTAGATTTTGAATTCCATGAAATCACAATCGTGGATATATTTCGACAAACACTCTGGAATTAGATTCATCTAAAATATAAAAAAATTAAACTTGTCTATAATTTCTTAAAATTTGAAGGGGCTTCTTTACGGAAAATTATTGTTATGCAATTATTATGGAGCCGAAGAAAACAATTTGAGGAAATTGAATAATGTTAAATTATTATTTTCATATTCTGCTTGTCTATTCTATTTGTCATTTTATGTTTATATTATACTCCCCTTTTGTCATTTTCGTGTTTCTATGTATACTTTCTGCTGCAAAAGATGGTGCACGCCTTAGTAAAATTTTGTTTTTGAAGGCAGAATTCATTTCGGTGATTCGTCAATTATATTTTGTCGCCCCTTTATTTTATAATTCTATGTAGTGTATATTGTGTACATTCATATATTTTCTATAACAATGAAATATTTTTAAATTGGTAAATGTATTATTGCTTAAAGCTACCTTCATTTACATGGTTCATGTTTCTACATATGTTTTTGACACTAGGCCATATTATTTACATGTTTTGATATATTGGGGTTTAGGCCTTGATTCTCATCAGTTAATATCAGTCTCTCACGTTTTATCTCTGCAATGTTTTGGTGTTTCGATTTTATTTTCCTTACGTAAAAAAAAAACAAAAAAACATTTGTTTTTGTCCATTCCATTCGTTCATTTAGTTTTATTCAACCTTTGCTCATATCATAAAATATAGTTTAGGCCACCGTTGCTACCGTAACCTATTTTCCAGTTTATATCAAGTCATTCCAAATTTCTGTGTATGAATTGTGATATTAGTAGATCTTGGGTTTTCCATCAAAGCATCAATTCAGTAAACTTGTCAAGCAACACTTTATGATGAAATGACTTGTGTATTTGGGGAACTGAATTCTGCTGTTCATTATAGTTTTAATATTTCTAGCTGTTTCTTTTATTTCTGTATATTGGACTTTTCCTATTTTTCACGTATCCACAATTAACAGCATAAACGGCTGACATTTTAAACTTGTAAATTTCAACGTCTATAAGATAACACAATATATGTCATATTAATTTATGTAATAAATATATGAATTTATATAATAATAATACTATTAACATTAAAGTCATGTATAATTTTCTATGTATTTCCAACTATCGTCTTTCTCTTCTCTGTAGTTCTAAATCCTGTATACGAAAGACAGAGGATTTCAAACCAGTGCTCGTTTGTTTTAAGGTTATTGTTAGAGTAACCGAGGTTGTTGGCAAGGTAGTAGCATAGAGAGTTTTTGCCATCGATATTTTTTATTTGAATTGACTTCCTTGATATAGAGAATTAATGTTGGAACTTATCTGTATGTATGTAATGTCTCCAGTATCCAAGCAAGACTTTTGATGTCAAGTTAATTTCAGTTATTAATCAATGAGATACATAGCTCATGTTTCCTATTTTCAACTGACTATAATAATAGTTCTGTTTATCAGTAGTTATTCTTTATATCAATATATCATTCGACTCCCTTTCTGCTCCCATCAAAGTATATTGTTGCTGAGCAGTATATTGTTGATAGAAAGGATATCGAAAGATATATTGGGTTTGCTTTAGAGATTAAATATTGATTTCACGTCTTATGTTGATCTGGCCTCATTAGTATTTCATCGGCTTATTTTAACCAGAATATCACTACTTTATCAATTCACACATACTTTCAGGGGCTAGCGGTGTTGGTCATGTTTGTAAATTTTATGTTGGTTATGCTGGGTTATGCTTATCGTAATATTCTTTTTCTCAGTTCCCCTTTCTTTTCTTATGCACTGTAACTGTTAATAGTGTCGCACGCTTCCACTGCGTATGTTTTCTCATTATGCTTGAAAAGGCTATGTTTGAATATCGTACTCCGTAAAGTTTCTTGTTATTGCTGTCAAGTAAAATGTCTAATATTTATTTCAATTAACTTGCTTTGTGTATTTACCATCCATTGTTATTTAGATGAAGTTCAGAGTAGGTTGATTTACAATAATAGTGTCAAAGTTATTTTTCTATCGACACAACGAAAGGAGACTGGGTAAATAAGATTCTTTAGCACATCGATGTTTAAGTATATTATTTCTTTAGAAATTGCTTCGTGAAGAGAGCTTGGCTACTTGTTTTTCTGGAAAAGTTTGTTTATTCTTAGCTTGGAAAAATATCTCCTTTATCTAGTTGTGATTGAATTTATTATGAACAGTTTTCGTTTTTGTGTATTCTAACATTATATTTTTTCGAATAGTATTGTGATATGTTTTCGATAGATGGACAATATATTTTACTTGTGGATTGTATTCAAATGACACTTTACGCTATGATTTGTACGATAAACATTTTGTATTTATTTTTATCAGTGTCATATTTTTTCATTATGATTTATACTTGTCATTTGTGGTTGATTTTGTTGTGCTGCTTTAATGTGTTGCCATAGTTTATAATTTATGGGCACTCCTATTGTTTCGTTTTCTTTGTGTAATTTTCAAATGAAAGTGTGGCTAGAGCGTCGGACAAAATTATCAAGCAGTATGTCTTTCTTTTCTTCGTGTTCCGAATTCAAATTCCGCCGATATCAGTTTTGCTTTCCATTCTTTCTGGATCGAGAAAAACTCTCCACCTTCTCGAAAAATGCTGGCTACATACCGAAATTGATAATGATCTTTTCTATTATAGATAGGCACAAGGCTTGAAACTTGGGAGAAGGGAACTGGTTCACTACATCAACCCCAGTGTTTAATTTTAACATATTTTATTAACCTCGAAAAGACGAAGGGCATTATCGACGTCGGCAGAATTTCATCTTAAAATGTAAAGACTAATGAAACGCTGCGCAGCAATTTGTCCAACGTGCTGAATATTCTACTCGCACGCCGCCTTAATAATAATAATAATAATAATAATAATAATAACAATATTAATATTAATAATAATAATAATAATAATAATCCTTTTCACTATAATAGTTACTAATTTTATCAATCCCGATAGGCAAAACAGGCCTCGGCGCAATTTGAACTCAGAACATAGAGACGGACAAAATGCTGTTGAGAATTTTGCAAGGTGTGCTAACAATTCTGCCAGCTCGGAATATGCTGTGAATTCAAACCTGCCGAGATTAACTTCACTCTCCACCCTTTTTGGGAATCAATTAATATAGTATCAAGTACAGAAGTTCTTATAATTTGACTGTCCTCTTTTCTCAAAATTTCAGCGTCTGTGACTTTAAAAAATCATGATATTACTATTAAAATGCATGTTTATATTGTGTATTGTACGTCTATGTTATTCACTAATTTATTTTAATTCAAATGATAATTTTACCTTTGTTTATTAAGCTATTGATCTGTATTGATATACAAAACCAATTAACTGGTGATTTTGAGAAGTAAGTTCGTCAGAGAAATATTGAGTTTTATATTTTTAGAAACTATGGGATATTTCAAGACAAATCAGTAGCATCTATGTCATTATTGAACCTACTACAAATAGTAGACAAATATGTTTTACATCAGAACTGGACATCCTAAATAAACTGAAAGCTACAATGGGCAATGTGATTAAATACGTATTATTTCTGAATAAAAACTCCTAAGATCAGTGCATTCCGTAGATCATAGGTCCGTTCAGCCAAGATTAAATTTGTTCTAAAAGCAACAACAGCAACTAATTATTATTATTATTATTATTATTACAAATTCAGCCGAGATCGACTTTGCCTTTCATCCTCTTAGAGGTAGATAAAATAAGTACCAGTCGTGCAAGATGTAATCGACTTGCTCCCTCCCAATAACTTGTTGGCTCTTTGCCAAAATTTGAAACCATTATTATTATTATTATTATTATTATTATTATTGTTGTTGTTGTTTTTGCTGTTGTTGTTGTTGTTAGTGGTGGTTGTGGTGTTATTGTTGCTGTTCTTATTGCTAGAGTGTCGAATACACTGCCTTGTATTTATTCGTGCTCTTTTATACTGTGGTGAAAATGCACAATTTCGGTTTTCATCCTTCCAAGGTCGCTAAAATAAAGTACTAAAACAGTTAATGAGATAACCAAATTCGCTGGTCTTGTGCCTAAATTACAATCCGATATTATTATAATTGTTATTATTGTATTTGCTATTTCTGTTCTTATTGTATTGGCTTATTTTTGGCATGATTTCAGAAACAGTAAATTAATAGACGAAATATCATAAGTGTTTAGTATAAAACACAGTGAGGGTTGACTTGCATTTACCCTCTTTCAAAACAATCAATAGTAGAAGTATCAGTCATGCACTGTAGTCAATGGAATCCATTACATTATTTCCCTAAAATTTTATGGTATCGTAAAACTTAAGCAAACATTGTTATAATTTTCATTTAGTCTTCGTACGTGCACAGTTTTCTAACTCTATTGCTACGGAACATTTAATCTATTATCAAGAGATCTCCTCTGAGTGTCTTAATTACTATTTGGATTTTCAATTTCCCAGCAGGGAATGCAGCGTATCTACTCTTTGCTCTGTTGTATATATTTTCCGGAAGCACTCTTCAACAAACTATATTAACCCGTTCAATAGGGGAAACTGATGTATTACGCATATAATCAGATCAGATCTGATCTATTTTGCTAAGAGCCTTATTTTAATTTGTTAGTTTGAAGGTACCAACATTATTTGGTTGAATACATTACAGAATTTAGTTTCGTATCTCTATAGTATGTATTACAGATCAACTGGTGTCAAATTTGCATTTTTCATCTTAGTAAATTCGAAAGAGACAAAAATGCATCAGCAATGTTTCCGATTATGCTCACTTGGAAATCATTTATGTTTTTGCTCTTTTCGTTGATATAAGTCATTAATAATTGCTACGTATATGATACATATGGAAAAAATTGATTGTCAACAGGACCTAAAATTTATATTACGTCAATAAACCTAAAGAGGGAATTTCTGTGTTACAGATGGAGTTACTTGCAACTTGAGCGCAATCACTTAAACGTCAGTTATAGGAATGTATAATGTGTTTATCTGCAAATTTAAAATTTTAACCACGTAAGTATCTATAAGTTGTAATCGTTGGACGCTTTTATTGTTACTTTTATTTTTACTATTCATCGCTCTGTTGTGTCCATGTCTCGTCTGATGGCTTTCAGATCGGAGATTTCACCTGAACATACGCAAAAGAGATCTTGACCTACAATATCCAAGGACTAGCTAGTAGTCTTTAAGTGGACGACATATGGCCTACGCAAATTCAAATTCATTTGCAGCAGTTTTTGTGTCTCAACTTACGCTCATATGACCATGCTGAACTTTATCTGTAATCATGAATTCGTGAACCAAATAATATAGCGACAACTTTGTCTGTTCTATTTATTAATTATTTAAACTGCGTAGAGGTGCCATTACGGTATACATTAGTAAAGTTTCAAATAGTTTCGTGTTTAAGCAGTTCTATTTAGGAATACATACACACAAACACACACATTTTAACATTATACACACACAGAAGCAGACATTCAAACAAAAGCGCATACTAATTCCGACATACGCACACGACTTCAAATTAGGTTTATCGATGAAGTCTACATTAGTATTTGGCCAGTAAGGATGAAAGAGAAATTTAATTACAAATGCATGTGGAGCAAACTAAAGTATAGGATTCGGATCGAGGAAATTTAAAAAGTTATTACAAACTGTACACTTAGAATTATATTATTCAATGTGTCACTCCATCATTATGATTCTTGAATACGAAATTTTGTCTTTTTCATCTGGTATATATTGACCTGCACAATTGCTTAATATTTGTTCCATTTTAGCGAGTCGTTTCAGAATGTGTCCATATTTGTTTAACGTAGGAAAGTTTCGTGTCTAAATCTCTACCTAAAATTTTCAATCAGTTATTCAAGACATTTTGTGCTTTTCTTTTTATTTGTACGACTGTAATCAAATAAGTCCCCTTTTTATTTTGTTTTCGAGTAGCGTGTGGAGAGCTATAAGTATCGGAGTAAAATTTTGCTTCTTGTATTGGCATTTGAAATGAATGTATACATAAATTTCATAAGTTCGCAGAGAAACAAACTAATACGTTGACCGAATGCAAGGATGCATATTGCAAATGAACATTTATAAAATCTGTTATTAATATGCATGACTTCTGAAAATACCGATTTGCTAAGCAACACAAGTAAAAAGTATATACTTGTGTGCCTGTTTGGTGTGTGTGTGTGTGTAGGTACGTATGTGTGAGTACATCTGCATATATATA
>NC_142930.1:29291746-29313835 GCF_046866305.1 Octopus bimaculoides | reverse complement strand
ACACATGCTTGTTGTTTATACATCTATCTTCGTCTTTTGTTTTTCTGTAAATTTCATATGTATATATATATATATATATATATATATATAGAGAGAGAGAGAGAGAGGGGGGGGGGTGAGAGGCTTCACAATTCCTCAGTTTTAGAACCCGAAACTACAAAATGGATAGAGAAAACAAATGTGTAATCACAAAAGAGAGGACAGAAAGATATCATTAATCACAAGAAGGACGCGCTAATGCACACACGCACACAAACGTATATATATATTTAGTGAGAGAGGAGCATACTCCATGTATGTATGTATGTATACATGTATGTATTTATGTATGTATGTATGTATGTATGTACGTATGACTGCTCACATGGATAATTATGATTGAAATGAAGAACTATTTCTCATGCAATAAAAGCACTACCCATTTTCGACATTATTTTGTTAAAATTCACACATTAACATTACCATACAGATATTATGCATAATCGCAAAATATATAAATATATATATATATATATATATATATATATTAGAACATAATCAAAATTAAACTTCAGATGCAACGATCTGGACATTCAGGAAAGAGGGAGAAGAAAGAAATATAAGCATGGAAGAACTGTCTGATTGTAGATGTGTTTACAAGATGTGAAAAAAAGAAAATGATTATTCATTAATTTATAACTGATAAATTAATTATTGAATCAATTAATAACAAAATTAAAGTGAAACCCAACTAATGTATGTGATTAAAGTGGCAACATTTTCGTGTAAAAAATAAATGATTAACAAAACAATGTTCAACACCAAGAGCCTAGAGAAATAAATTCAAATAAATAGTGTGGGAGATTGGTATGAATATATATATAGAGCGTGTGTGTGTGTGTGTGGTTATTAATTTGTGTTGCAAGATTCCTGATGAAAAAAAATCGTGTGTTGAAACCGATATTGTTGCATTTCGGGATGTGTGTGTGTGTGAAGTGTGTGTATAGATAGATAGATAGATAGATAGATAGATAGATAGATAGATAGATGGATAGATAGATATACACATATACGTATATTCATACATATAAATATATATACATATATATGTAAATATACGTGTGTGCTTGTGCCTGTGTGTATAGGTGTGTGTGTGGGGGTGTTTGTGTGTGTGTGTGTGTGTGTGTGTGTGTGTGTTTTATAGTAATAACCAAAAAGACTGCATGGAAATTTTAAAACGTTATTAATGTTTTGCGACATACGTTTTTGTAGCCTACATCTTTATTCTTCAGTATATTTTCATACATGTAGAATATAATAACAAAACCTTGCGTATGCTTCCATTATATGTATATAATTCCTTGGGCACTTACATTCCATTTAGCCTAAGCTGTAAAGAGTATGTAACTCCATGAATAGATGTTCCGCATGCAAAAACATCCCATAGAATTACTCTGGAAGATGGAAGTAATAGGTGGTAACAATGTGCATAGCCGCTTTTACGAGCGCACTCTGAGGTATTTTACCCCAAAAGGCCGATATATGAACTTATTATGTCAGATGTTTGCTTCACTGGAACTATTAAAGAATGGATGATTATTGTGTTATGTCTGGTTATTTCTATAGAGAGTTACTGATAAGTAGAGTTATTCTGTAACACAGATAGACAGCACCGAGTTACAGAATAAGGACAAGGTTGCCATTCTACAATGTTGTTAAGGTTTTGGTTATGGAGAAAAAATATTTATGTTTAGAGGTGCCGCTTAACCTTGGTTCTATGCACGCACACGTATATATATATATATATATATATATATATATATATATATATATATATATATATATATAGGGGCGAATTCACAAAAAGAAACAGAAGACGAAGACAGGTGGTATAGACAACAAACAGATGTATTAGTTTAACGCTAACATATATATTTATAGATTACATTGCAAAATGCTAGCATGAAAAGAAATATACTTAAGATTATAAATCTGGAAAAGTACAGGACAAATTATTACACCTGTATAAGTGTAGGACAAGCTATTATTTCTAGTAAATAAAGAATAAGAAACTTTTTACTTACAATATTACAGCAAAGAATGCCAGTTCTTCTAATTTATCCCTTTACAGTTCTCATCTTTTAAATTTATTGTACAAAACTGTTCAGCTAATTTGTAAGTTTGTCTAATTAGTCACTTTTTTCTGTATTTAAGGTACTAAATTAACCAAATTGTTCTTCAATAAGTATATTATTATTTGTAAACTATAATAAAACAAGTTTTAATATTCAAATTTTAATTTTAGCTCCAATATTTCAAGTAAACACTTCTTAATCTTTACTAGAAGCAATAGCTTGTCCTATACTTTTCCAGATTTATAATCGTAAGAATATGATTTTTCATGCTCGCCTTTTTCCATGTAATCCACGATTTTTCCAGGCATTGCTGCTATGAGATTATTAATAATGTCTCAATTAATAATTTAAGATTTTACCTTATAAATTACTGAAAGATAATATTTCAATTTTTCCATGTAAGTAATGATAATATTACAATTGTTTTCATGTTTAATTTAAATATATGCTGTGATTGAATTAACTGATAATACTCACCCACATCAAATTAAAGGCAGGGATTTTTACCATGTTGTTGGTTGCACTATGACTCACCAAAAGTTACAAACAACAAGACCCCAAGACCATCAATAACCAGACTCACCTTAAGTAGCCTACTTTTGCAATATTGGGTCACAGGAATTCTTTCAACGGAATAAAATTCCTAATGATTCCGGGAATAATTTTTTTCCGAACCAAAATAAAGTATTTGCAGCATATTAGGAGGTCAAGGTACTTGATTCGACGCAAAAAATCAATTTCTTTTTACTTGGTGAAAATCGTGTGGGTGTTAATATAAACATTTACCATAATATTGCTGTTATTTAGCCTCAAATCAACCCCGATACAGCAAACCTATCATCGAAAACATTCCAGCCTTCAGCAAACCGTCTTTTTAGGGATAACGTACGACATTACATACAATGGGCATGTGATTTAGGTAGGGGTTCTTTGGCTGCTATTTTTAGCGTATCGAGCGACCAGGTAGAGGCTCTTTCATTGGTTCGATTGCGTGATGAGATTTTTACACATATATGTAATATGTATATATATCATCGGCAAAAGTTAGAGAGTAAGTCAAAAGCTGAGAGTTGTGTGTATTGTCACTTAACAAACACGAATTTGTCCATTGTCACTCTGTAACGTTTGACGAATGAACCCGCAACCATGTGTTTGATAAGCAAGCTACTTAGCACCCAGCCACTTCTGCGCCTATATATATATATATATTATATATATATATATATATATATATATATATATATATATATATATATATATATATATATATATATATATATATATATATATATATATATATATATATATATATATATATATATATATATATATATATATATATATATATATATATATATATATATATATATATATATATATATATATATATATATATATATATCGTATATATATATATATATATATATATATATATATATATATATATATATATATATATTTATTATATTTATCTTATGATATTTACTTTACTTTATATTATACTCATTTATTGTGCTTTTAATTATTAATTTTTCTATATGTGATAGTGGATTTTCATCGATGAGTTCTTGAAAATTGGTTATTTTCCCTAAAACTATATATTTTATATATACTTTATCTATAAGGCTCAATTTAATTTTATTTTTTTATAAATTGATTTTAATTGAGTTTTGACCTGTAATTTTGGATTTTGTCCCTAATATTATTATATATAAATATATATATATATATATATATATATATATATATATATATATATATATATATATATATATATATATATATACATATATATATACATATATATAAAATGATATATATATAGATATATAGAGGGAGAGAAAGAGACAGACAGACAGTCAAAGAGGAGGAAACAGGGAGTGAAAGAAAGAGAGACAAACGGTTATATATATATATATATATATATATATATATATATATATATATATATATATATATATATATATATATACATATATATATATATGCATATATGTGTAATTTTTATGCATGTCTATATGTATATATGTACATATGTATATATTACATATATATATACATATCAATATATGTATATATACACTATTGATAGTATATATATATATACAGTTAAATATATATAGGCGTATAGGTATACATCAAACAAACGCTACAATTATGTATACAAAAATATACATATCATTAGCAATTTAATAGAATTCTATGTTGTTTGTGCGTGTATGAGTGTGTGTGAGCTAGTGCATGCGCGCGTGTGTGTAGTGACATTCTAGTCATTTATGTTTAAGATATTATATATAATACCTTATTAATATTATTGAAAACACTTTTAAGTGAAATATGATTTGGATGGAAAGATAAAACCCACAACCAAAAGTGATATTAATGAAATTCTGAAAATCAATTGTTAATTAGTTGTTCTAACAAGCCGAAATATAGTCAAGGTGTTAAATAGGCTATATAAATGCTGGTAAACAGCAAATTAGAAGAGGCATCAAAAGTGCATTGCGACCGATGTGTTAACAGACTGGATGATCCTTGATCATTTCTTCGAAGCGAAACACGATGGTTGCGCTACTAGAGCAAAGGCTCGTGCATTCAAACAGGAAGGAGCTAAAGCTGCCTGATGGGCTCGAACGGTAGAGACGCGACGTGAAAACAAAAACACAATAAGGTCTGTGACGGATCGTGATGAGTGCATGCTACGCGGCTCTGCGCAGATGTGTGCCGCTTTTCAGCAATACTTCGCGCGGCTGTTTGGAGAGGGGGATAGGTCGACGATGGTACTGGACTTTGGGCTCCGACGAGAACGAACGGCTAGTCTGTTCCGGAGGACTTTGCGGTTGAGAAATATGGATAATTTTTAGATGCCCTGGCTTGGCAGTGTTACCGGGGAGCGCTTACCGGTTCGAGACAAGCTCTATAGACACACATTGCGCTGTCAGACCGACTTTTCTAAGGTGCACGCATAGTGACGAAACCTTTCTGCACGCCCTCCTTTAGTTTCCGGGCATTGCAGACTTGTGAGGTTATGTTGAACAGCTACTGTCACGTGTCAGACGGATGCGTCTGTCAGCCGTGTCTGTAGTGATGTTTGCTCCTTCAATCGGGCAGGCAGGTAGTTGTGACAAAAGAGGTTGTTTGATGGACAAGGTTGAAAGGCATGAGGACAGATATATTCCTCATTAGTAGAGCTCTCATTTACTTTTTCATGTTTCACTTGAAAAGGAAATTGAGAGTGGAGAGGGGAGTGCTGTCCTCGAGTGAATGAATCGAATGGTGGGTGAGAGTTGCGAAAATCGCAAGAGTGGATGGTACTTCTCTAAGTGTAGACCTGTGAGTCGGAGAGAAAGAATTGGAGAGGGCACTTGCTCATAGAGTTTTAGGAAAACTTTGGACGGTGAGGTTCCTCGATTATCCCTACAGGCGCTCCTCCATCAGGAGGATCACATCTCTATCACCCCCCTCCCCATTTTATTTTATTCTGTATGCCATGCATATCTCCTGTTTCCCAGTGGATACCGTGTATACTTTTTTTTTTACTATTTATCATTTCATTATTATATGAAACTCACACACTTTATGTC
Organism: Octopus bimaculoides; assembly: GCF_046866305.1. Taxonomy (NCBI): domain Eukaryota; kingdom Metazoa; phylum Mollusca; class Cephalopoda; order Octopoda; family Octopodidae; genus Octopus; species Octopus bimaculoides. The sequence goes on along the minus strand of NC_142930.1, from coordinate 29,308,137 downwards.
TATCACTGTACTGTCCCTCTCCTCTTTCGCCCTCGTGGCAACTAAATAAAATCATTATCATCATTATTATTATTATTACTATTACTACTACTACTATTGTTATTATTATTATTATTATTATTATTATTATTATTATTATTATTATTATTATTATTTTATGTTTGACTTTTGTTTTGCATTTGTACAAGTCTCACCCAGAGACCTCAAGAGACAACAAGTTAGAAGTTGTTATGGTGTTATGCCTAGGGTACCATATATTTGGATTTGTACATAGTGTTGTTCTAGAGAATGTTTAAGAAACCATAAGAAAATTATGTGTTTGTTTTAAAATTTGTGATCACATAGACAGTATTTTACGTAGGATATGGGCAGTTCCCATGGGCACTATCTTTTGAACTTCAGCCATTTTGAGGTTTCCTGGTATCTGATCTAGGTAGTAATCAGCCCGTTTCGCTGTCATTCCCAGGGCACCTATGACAATAGGTATTGTTTTAGTCGGTATTGGTATTGGTATTGTATTGTTGTTATTATTATTATTATTATTATTATTATTATTATTATTATTATTATTACAATAGCGTTGGTTTTTAAATTCGCAGTTTTCATACGTCGCAAATAAATTCCTCTACATACACTTGCAGTAAATACTCTTGTTGAATGTTCTAAAAAGATTCTCAGAGTGACGTTGGTACAAATGGTTATAATTTCTTTTGAATTATGCATCCATGCATTCATAATATTACATATACAATTTATATACGCACATACACTCATATACTCACATACACATATCGTTCTGGACTATTTGGCTGTTTAAATTTTGTCGTATTAGTATCTATGAATAATTTGATAAGAAACCATGGTGTTTCAAGGAAATTTTGTTCATTAAAAAGCACTATTAGAAATAATATTTTTGCATAATCAGTTAATAACAATTATAACATTTTCAGATAACATTAGAACAAATGGCGTGGTGCGTTTTGTCGCAAAAGTAAATTCTTTAATATTTCATGGAATGTTATAATTTATGAAATAGACAACTCGGCTCAGATATTACACTGAAAACAGCTAATTAGAGAACGAAAACAATGCTTTGATTTCCGCACCAACTGGCACTCTTCTACCGTAATTAATAGATTTATGCATTCCATATATACACTCGGTTCTCTGGTCTCGAATGTGATTGGAGGCAGATGGAAAATTAGAATTAATAATTCTTCTTAAATAGGGAAAATTTCTAGATTAAGTAATTATATGTTTGGCTTGTACGCTGAAATAATTTCTTGTTAGCGATTACAAAATTGAAACGGTGAGAATTTACTTTCAATAATAATGCGCAACGAAAAACCTAAACTTTATATAAAATATATTAGACTGTTTCATACACACAAACATATTATATATATATATATCATGTCCATGGTGTCAGTGGTGATCCTGGTACCTCCTCAGCCACTACTGGAATCTTGGGAGGTTTTCTTTTACCATGTTGTCATATCCTCTGGATAGGTTTCTACTGTGCTTAGAGCACTCAGATTCATCTACCCTGTTCTTATGCAGAATGATGATGACAGCATCGTGTAAATCTTGTGGAAACATACCCTGCTACTAAAGCATTTCGCCCGATCAGCAGAAAATATCTATGGCAAATAATGGGGCGATAATCATTAGAGCCAAGTCAGATACAGCAGTTTTCTAGCTATGCCAAGATGACGCAGTTTGTGACATATCATACCATGATCCACTTTATCTCCTACCTGGTCGAAAGTTAAATCGGCTATCGCTAAGCAAGTTGTTATCTTCAAGGAATGCGATTAGTTTCTCTCTGACTATCCGTTCCATGACTTTGCTGATGTGTGAAGTCAGACTGATAGGCCTATAGTTTTTGGCATGTGCTCTGCTTCTTCTTTATGGATTGGACATATTATTCCCTCCTTCAGTTTGTTTGGCAGCCTGTCATTTGCAAGAAAGCTCTGGAGGAGAATCTGTAAAGGTTTCGCTAGGGCACGCATACACGATTCGAGGAGGATTGCAGATGAGCCTTATCTGGCTAGAAGTATATCTTCTTCACTAATGTCGATGTATTCCATCATAACTGCCTCGCTGGCTATAGATGAGGTGGCAAAGGAATCCACTAGTTCGTTCAATTCTATGTGTTCTAATGGGGTGGTAAAGACATTTTCGAATTGGTTATTCAGTACCTCACTGATCCTGTTCGGACTATCTGTGAAGGAGCCATCCTCTTGGAAGAGGGGTCCTATTTTGCAGCGTACAGATGTTGTTTCTTTGGCATAATGAAAAAAGGCCTGTGGGTTTGACTCGATGTTTTTTATAACCCAGGCTTCTTTGTCTGCTCTTTCCCTCACATAGGATTCTTGTAGGTTTTCACAATCTCCATCAGTGTTGTTTATATATATATATATGGGTAGTGTACAAGGAGGGAGATAGTAAAGTAAAACTTGTGGATATTGTCTACCAAGCTACTGTTGGGAGATTTAGTAGGGGATGGAGTTCGTGCTTATCGGGAGTATGACAAAAGCTATCTCTTTATTGGGGATATAGTTCTATGTTCGTAAATGAAGACCACAACGCTTATCTCGCACCTTCTTCTATAGTGGTGCAAAGAGAACTGATTTCGAGTTTGCCCGCAGAAAGACATGTGTAGTGATTTGTCAAACAGAACTATCTACATGTGTTCTCGTTTGACAGGTTAGCCTCTCTTTTGACCTTTGATTTTGAAACAAGCCGGTTACAAACAATAGCATATGATCTCGATGGAAATTCGTGGCTGCTGATATCCACGGGGAATGAGGCTGCACGCCGTATTTCTGCCCTGAGCGCCGCATCATTTCCATGTCGTGAAGAATATAACGCCAGCATTGTCTATATGATGTTAACGATTTCACAATTCATCCAAGCTGGGACTATGCTATACACCCACTACGCAGTTCGGGATCATGATATGTATATGCTTCCACAACAGTCCCAACTCTATTTAACATTACTTCAAAACAAAGTAACAGGGAACGAGATATGTGGACAAATTTCTTCTGTGTTTACCAGGGAGCCAACATTACATGAAGATTTGTCAGCAAACTACAAGGAAATAGTTAGATGGACCATGATACTAAAAAAAGTTAAATTAAGAATGATGTAACAAATTATGTTATGTGCTGCTATCAAGTTAGATATGGTTTAGACCAATTTTGACCGGATCATCTCTAAGTTTACACAAAATATATTTATGATACGTGTAAACATGCACAAATATAACCGTTTGTGTGCATATGTTTATCTAGAATTATATATATATATATGTGTGTGTGTGTGTGTGTGTGAGTGTGTGTGTGTGTGTGTGTGTGTGTGTGATTGTGTGTGTGTGATTGTGTGTGTGTGTGTGTGCGCGCGGGTGTATTTGTACGCATATATGTTTGCATATATGTATATGCGCACATACATATGTGTATGGGTAAGTATTTATGAGTTATGTATATACTTAAGTATACACTTCCGAATTTTGAATTGATAGGTTTTGTAATTGTTTATAACTAATTGATGAACTATAAATACATTAATATTGATATCAATAGTCCGTGCAAAAAGAAAACGATACACGAATCGAACATAAAAACAAATGAAATAAAATTGAATTTGAGTTTACTTTATCATTTGGACGATTGATTACATTTCACGTAGACTGGTGTTTTGACCTCAGTAATCATGGAGAGTCACCCTTTAACCAAACAGACCATTGGTAATTGAATATCCTCTCAGATACACAGAGAAAGGGGGGAAATTATGCTTAACAGTTTTATTTATATTGGCACACACTCACATACATACATACACACACACATGCGCACATTAGCACACATACACATGTTCGAATATATATATATATATACATGATGCAATGAGAAAGTGTGAAAGTATGACTATTCAGTAAATAATATATCTATCTCAGCCGTATATATAACACGCAGTCTATTTCCTTACCAATTGCCCAACATTTATGTTTCCCCTCTTCTCTCTCGCTACACACACACACACACACACACACACACACATACACACGCAGTGAGAGTGAGAGAGGTAGAGAGGTTGAAGAGAGAAATACACCCGCGCACGCATACACGCAAGCAAAAAGAGAGAAACAAAGATGAACAGTACGTGCTTGTGTGAGTTTGTGTCTCAATGAGAATTAGAAAATATAAGAAAAAAAACTGGTAAAATGTGAGTGGTAGAGAGGGATGTCGTATTTCTTTACATACGAAATGAACTGTTTAGATAATTCAGCTGATTGAATCTGCAGTCAAAGCTTTCCATTTCAATTTATAAATTGTGGAACATATCTTAGTGTAGATTCAACATAGCGGAAATGATTCTTTTTTTTGCATTTTTTTAATATGCCAATGAAAAGTAAGTGAAATGAAACTATAAAATTACGAATAATTCAAAAACATGATTAAATCTGATTAATTTAATTTGAAACCAGCCAATTTTTGGAAGAATTCGTTTTCTGTTCGATTGACCAGAATTTTAAAATTGCATATCTTTTTATTGAAATTTTATGTAGTTTTAATAAAAGACATTTTGTGCTCAGGGGAAGTGCAGCGTTGTGACATATTATCTACGAGAATGAATTTCGGTGTAATTTAGTAAGACAGTATATATGTTTGCATACAAATACATTTATTTGTGGACACACGCATACACACACTGCCTCACATATCTAGACACGCACGTAGTAACACACACATAAATATATATATATATATATATAGAGAGAGAGAGAGAGATGTATGTATATATATATATATATATATATATATATATATATATATACATGTATGTATATGTTTAAACATACACATATATGCATACACACATGCGTACATATACGTACAGATGCGCGTGCACACACGCACACATTTTGTGGGGAATGCTATATATGTATATTTCAACACCTACTCACACACTAATTCTCTCGTGTATCTATTCCAAACAAGTAACGTGTGATTAAATTACATTTATAATATGCACGGAATACATTACTGAATAAAATTCTATCGAAGTAAATAGCGCCTATATTTAAATAGTGAGAAATATTTTTTCACTAACATCGAATTAGCGCGGTACTATTATCTTTTCCCGAAAGGGAATAGACTGGGAAATTATGTTTGCCATAAAGCATAATCCACATTTGTAAAGTGATATGAAATAATCATGATCTTAATGCTGTTGTTATTGCAGGTTCGATAGGCTGAGAGTTTGCCTGAAATTGCTGGTACATATTTTTTTCCAATAAAAATGTTTCAGAACTAGTATAAAATACTGTCTTAATAAGGTTCATGCAATCATATTTCTTTTGAGAATAACAAAAAATAGTGACTGGTTTTCTGCAAGTATCATTTCTCAAATATATAACATGGGATCAATAACAGTGAATGAATTATAAAGTGCGGTCAATGAATTATGAAGTGCGTTAACCTTGATACGTATATATTCTGCCAAACACCTTGTATAGCCTAACATTTGAAATGTCAGGTACCAAAATTTGAGGAACTAACTGCATGTCAGTTAAATAAAAGAAATTTTCGTAAAATCGGTTAATGAAACTCAAACCCGTTTCATCTCTACACGGCGCATTATATAGCATGCTGTATTTTCGCTAATTATCGTCGTTGCTTAGCCCCAGGTAAGGCCATGTCATGCCTGTCAGATTTTACTCTTTACATTTAAATTTTCTGGCTACATACTCCAAAACTATATTATAAAATGTGTTCTTACTCTTTTGGAATTGTATATTGTATATTTGTTGGAAACTTGGTTGCTGATGCTAGCAAATTATACTTTAACAGAATTAATGCAGTAACAGGCGCTCACAGACGCGCAAATATTTGTTCTTCTTTTATTAGATTATTGCGACACAACCTAATTTATGCCTTGTAATTTCTAGTTCATTCGTACATTTTTCTTTATGTTTCATCATCAATACAACTTGGTATTAATCGGAGATATATAGGAATCAGGCTGAGTGATAATGGAGAATTGGACATAATCAGTCAATTAAATGCAAAAATAAAACACCCATGCAGACCTAAACACACACCTGTACACCTTATTTTTAAAAGATAAAGGTGTCATTTACAACATCCATTGGAATATCTTAGCCAAGTGTAAACCTTACACCAGCGGCAGCGGAAGGTGCCGTCTATGTGTTATGGAAACATGGCTCATCTGCAAAGGCAGCTTAGACCCCGCCACGTGTCTAAATTCAACTTTTCGGATCATGTCCACATGTGGCCAAATATTTGCTTACGTTTTTTGGTCCCCCAGAGTTTACTGATAGGACTTGCTTTCTATATTGTGTCTGTGTATAAGCTTTTTATCTCTCTATACTTCTTATAATTTTTTAAAATATTTTTACTGATAGGACTTGCTGATGGTAATGTACTGATAGGATTTGCTTTCTATATTATGTCTATGTATAAGCTTTTTACCCTTCTATACTTTTTACTTGGAATATTTATATTGTTATATATATTTTCATTTTTATTATTTTTTAAATATTTTTTACATAATTGTAGAGTTAATGTTTTGTATTTTTTCCACACATATTTTTCTGTTTTCTCTTCTCCACCCTGTTTTCTTTTCCTGTGTGTCTATACACGTACATGGAACCTTATCGCGCGCTTGTGAATGTATGCGTGTGTGCGGGTAGCTAAGTATATAGATGTATCTGCGTGCATGCGAAAATATGCACAGTTAAGACGCGTTTTAACATTATAGCTCTCACACATTGTTTTCTGCTTTTAGCCCTATAAAAAAATTATTTTGCGTGCGTGTGTATGGGTGCGGGTTTGTTTATGTGCGAGTGAGTGTGGGTGTGTATGCGTGTATATATATATGCATATGTACATACATGTATAGTTTTTGGCGAGTATGTGAGTGAGCATGTGTGTGTTTACATATATGTATAGTTTTTCGCGAGTATGTGGGTGAGCATGTGTGTGTTTAAATCGAGGGTGGTTTAGTATATAGATATAGGCGAATGTACGGATTGATGCGCTTATGCGAACCTATCAATTTCTCAACTCCCTTAATTTTACCCCCTCCACTTACTTAGCGGTCTATTAGCTCTTTTGTCTTTTGTCAACCATACAGTAATTTCCTATATTTAACGGGAATTTTTCACAGGAATTTTCAATGCTCGGATAATTGAAGAGATGTTGGCGTGGGCATCCGAAACTCGGAGTTTTATCATGGCCACCGAATAAGTGTCACATATTTTTACATATATATATGTGTGATATATATATATATATATATATATATATATATATATATATATGATATATATGATATATATATATATATATATATATATATATATATATATATATATATATTGATATATATATATATATGTATGCATATATATATTGATATATATATATATATATATACAAATGTATGTATATATATGTATAATGTTTTAGGGTGCATGTATATGTACATTATATATATATATATATATATATATATATATATATATATATATATATATATATATATATATACTTATATATCTATATATATAAGTAGGTATAAGTCTATGAAAGATATAGAAAACGCATAAAAAGGCGAGCAGTTGACATAAAGGAAGAAAGATTGCAAATGATGCAAATGCAATGAAATAAAGAAAAGCATAATATTTTAAATTAAAAGAAAACTTCATATTTAAAACTTTGAAAGCGATGGAAAAGTGTGTGTTGAGTACTTAAACATTGGAATGAAAATAAGTCGCATATATACAATTGAAATATTGAATATCATCAGTGTTATGTAACAATGACTTCAATGAAAATATGCATCGTATTAATAAAATTCTAATCCTCCACATTTATAAATCTTAACATTAATAAACATACATTTCTAGTATTGTGATTAAGCCATGTTCCTAAGCACACATCATTAGCATAATGAGGAACATTTCAATAGCGGTTTTAAAGATAAAATTCAATACATTAGCTGTTTCAGTGTCCCTAAGCACAAGATGCGGTGTCATCCATCTTTCCGTTTAAATGAAAGGACTAGTGTTAGCAAAGAATGTCCATACTGTTCTTCTTTCTAACGATACAGAGGGATCATTTGATTGTAGCTAAACATAAGGATATACATACGTGCTATATATTTTAAAAAATGCTCACTTGATTAATTGAGCATTTCTATTCAAAAAGCGAAATAAAGTTGGTTCATCCAGTAACTGTAAATAGATTGCTTTAAATAATTTCCTTTTAGTGTTTGAGAGATTTAATGTACTCTGCTAAGGTGCAACAATGTCATAGTGCGATTCTTTATGCTTAAATAGGATAACTGGAAAACAGAATGAAGACATGCTTTTACCAGATCAATCATTCTTTTATGAATACTGAAAAAGGTTAACGAGAAGATTGCCGAGTAATATTGGTGTGAGAATGAATCGATTCTAAGACCGTTTAAACTATGTAATTTATTCTAGACGATGCTGAACCCTAAACAGGGATATGTAAATATTTATGTCTTTATTACCCACAGGGGGCTAAACATAGAGAGGACAAATAAGGACGAGCACAGGGATTAAGTCCATTACATCGACCTCAGTGTATAACTGGTACTTATTTAATCACTCCGAGAGGATAAAATGCAAAGTCGACCTCGACGGAATTTGAACTCAGAACGTAACGCTAAGCATTTCGCCCAGCGTGCTAACGTTTCTGCCAGCTCACCGCCTTACGTAAATATTAACTGAGTTGTTCTACAATTTAATTCTATTTATTAAAAGAATCGTGGAGGCGCAATGGCCCAGTGGTTAGGGCAGCGAACTCACGGTCATAGAATCACGGTTTCGATTCCCAGACCGGGCGTTGTGAGTGTTTATTGAGCGAAAACACCGAAAGCTCCATGAAGCTCCGGCAGAGTATGGTGGTGAACCCTGATGTATTCTTTCTCTCACTCTTACTTCCTGTTTCTGTTGCGCCTGTAATTCAAAGGGTCAGCCTTGTCACACTGTGTCACGCTGAATATCCCCGAGAACTACGTTAAGGGTACACGTGTCTGTGGAGTGCTCAGCCACTTGCACGTTAATTTCACGAGCAGGCTGTTCCGTTGATCGGATCAACTGGAACCCTCGACGTCGTAAGCAACGGAGTGCCAACAACAACAATTAAAAGAATCGTACGTGAAATCTTCGTGAAATTACAACTGAAGTAAAAATTTGGGAGAATTCAGCTTGTTACTTTCCGCACTATTTTATGTGATTTAAAACACATTCATGAATATATATTCATGAATACATATATGCAAATATTCATGAATAAAATATTCATATTTCCATATAAGCATTTTAAAAACAAATATACTGACATTCACACATATGCAAATATACATATATATATACATGTGTGCGTGTTGACATCTGCATTAATGGGTGGGAGTGTTGTGCTCTCCTGATTATTTCGACTATTAAATTAGGAATGTATTCAAAAGGGGTGTACAGTGTATACGAAAACATGATGAGTGGCATTTGCTAAAGAAAACTTAGTATTTAGAGAGTAATTATACTGCTACAACGAGTGTATATATATATATATATATATACATATATATATATATATATATCCGTGGGTATATATATATATATATAAGATATATATATAAATATATACATACATATACATGTGATAAATATGTAGGTAGCTACGTACGTAAAGGATTATAAACATATAAACATATATATTGAGAGAGATGCTTAGATATGAATATATATATATATATATATATATATATATATATATATATATATATATATATATATATATATATATATATGCATACAAATCTATGATTACATATACATATATGTATACTTACATATATTCATATATTGCCATTTCTCTAGTCATGGAGATAATTCAGCGCTCCTGTGTATTTTTACTATCATGTTTGTATAATCTTGTTTCTACGTGATAAAACCGTTTCTCAGTCACTAAAGTTTATCTTTCCAATAATATTTGCACCATTTATGTAAATATAGCTAAGCCATTTTCCACTTCTATCCTACCATGTACTGTGTTCTTGGTTTCCTTTTTCACCTCCGACTCACACATTCGTCTTAACATACCTGCGCCAATATTTAAATAGAACCAACATCCTCGTATTGATTAATTTCATTGGCACTGTGTACATATTTCCATATGTATATATTGCAGTAGTTGGTGTTATTAAAAGCTTCGTAAGAAATCTTCAAAGTTCATATCTCTAAATTACAAACCCAAATTTTGGAATTGGTAGTTTTCTACATTCAATAACACGGTCCTTTCTATATTGTAGAAACTATAATATTATTATGAGTGCACTGATCAAAGATAGACTACCTTTGATCACATTAAGAAATCAGATTTCTTGTTTGGTGATTATGTAAATAGGACTGTTTCCGAGCATCAGTATGGTATTTGCGTTTAGCAGCTCTTATACTGTGTTCCAGTTAGATCATTGAAGTTTATACGTTAATAAATAGTTCTAATGACTATAAATGAAAGGAAAGATCCAGTACCTATTACCAGAATTATAATATCTGAAGCCAGAAAATTACAACGAAACTCGAGGTGGCTATACGAACCTACAACAAAGTCTTCAGGGCATAGCATAAGCCAGTACTTATCTAATCACCACATTTATATACACACTGATATGCATTTAATTACAAGCAGATATGAGATGCCGCGCGAGATGATATAAGAGAGGTATAAAAAATTCATACTCTTTACTAGTAAGTGTCTGTGAGTGCGTGTATATATGATTGTGTGTGTCTGAGTGCGCCTGTGTTAATATCAGACTTTCAAGGAAAGTTTTTGGTTGAATCAGACCTCCCTTTTAGGTCTATTTTGTTAGAATTGACGCATGAATAAAAATATAGCCATGCCTAGCTTAAATTTATCTGCTATTTACAAGCATGCGTGTATCAGTTGCTTACGCGTTTACAACTTCAATACTATTCGCGAAACTGATATACTAGTATTTCATTAGGCCATAAATTACTACTTCTTTTGACCTAAATGCCGATTAAGTTGTTCATATGGAGACAACGCAGGCAAGTTACATGTCACCTTTCGTAATATATAAGGGATTTCTTATTTAAATTTTGTCTTCATTCACTACTTCCCATTCAGCTATATCTGTCAAACACCCGCATCAATAGCACACACGCATATATGCAGTCATATACATATACACACACATATAAATAATTTTTTTATACGAGCGCGTGTGTGTGAGTATGTGTTTGTGTATGTGTGTGTTCGTGTTCGCGTGTGTGCGTGAGAGCGAGACAGGGACAGAGAGAGAGAAAAGTTCTAATGACTATAAATGTATATAGTATTGGTACCTACACACATTTTATTTTGTGGTTTTCTGGAACTCTGCCTCGGGTGTTCCAATTGCAAGGCTTAACCACACCAGATCATTTAGGCAACCATAAAACGATAAAAAAAAAGATAGATTCCACTCCGTTCCTATATCAATCTATTCATGACTTTCATGTAGCCACACACAATAGCTCCTATTTTTATGCAGAGCACACAGCCCTTCATTCCTCCATAACATTCTGCATAACGTTCATTGACACCCAATTGGCTCTTTTCTGCTATGTTAGAATATATAACACGCAACTAGGTGTGAGAAACCTCACTGAGTATTGTCCAGAAGGCATTACTGCTGAGATCTCTGTCTTTCCTATAATTACGATTACGGTCACTGTTCCACTATAATGGCCGGCTGGTCTTGTACATTTAACAGGCAAGCAGTGTGTATGTATATATATATATATATATATATATACATACTTCTAATTTAGGATAACATTTTTTTCCAAAATTTCATCAAGTGGCTTGCTTTCCTCGATTTCAGCAGAACGTATATTCATAATGACATATATTGTATGTGGTGATTGACGATTTAAAGACTATTTCTCAGCATATTGGCATAGAGATTTTTCTCATGCCCTTATTTATAATTGTATATATATATATACATATATATATATGTGTGTGTGTGTGTGTGTGTGTGTGTGTGTGTGTGTGTGTGTGTGTGTGTGTGTGTGTGTGTGTGTGTGTGTGTGTGTGTGTGTGTGTGTGTGTGTGTGTGTGTGCGCGCGCGTGTGTGTGTGTGTGTGTGTGTGTGTGTGTGTGTGTGTGTGTGTGTGTGTGTGTGAGAAAGTTGGTATGTGAAAGCACGTGGTTGGATGTATAAAAGATAATAAGAGTGAAAAAACTACAGAAGGCTTGTGTTACATGGTTAAAGTATATATTTAAATTATGTCAGAAAAATGTTATAAAATCTTTTTGGTATATAAACATTGTATTTTGAGAAATAACCGGTTTCGTGTTGTCTTTTCAAATTTCTCTACTTCATTGTAATATGTGTTCGCTCCAGTCTGAAAAGAAGAGTTCTAGATAGGGGGAGATAATTAGGGATTTCTTCCGGTATAAGGTAGAAATAAAAATCTAGATTAATTCTGCAACCACATCGAGAACTTCCCTTACCACACCATGCATAAACAGACAGTTAACTCAAACCTTAACACTATACAATGGAAGGAACTAATAGAACTCCAAAATAATGAAGATATTACGATTAAGGAAGCAGATAAAGGAAGTGCAGTTGTAATAATGGACACATTATACTATAGAAACCTAGTAATCTCCATGCTGGATGACAATCAACACTATGAAAAAGTCACAAACTATATCCCACAAAAAATAATGAAAACCCTGTCCTCACTAATTAAAACACGTGGAAATGAACTGACAACAAAGGAGATTGATTTTCTAACAAACTTCAAATGCAAGCCTAGCCTCTTCTATGGTGTGTCAAAATTACACAAAAGCCAGATCATAAATGAGACCATCAAAAAATCACCAAAGACATACATACATAAACCAAACCCGGGGGATCTAAAACTGCGACCCATCATAGCTGGCCCAGCCTGTGAAACACACAGACTAAGTCTATTTATGGATATCCTCCTAAAACCCTTCCTTAAACAGATCAATAGCTATATCAGAGATGACTTGGATATGTTAAATCACCTCCCAAAGAAAGTCAAGGAAGAAACAATCATGGTCTCATTTGACGTGATTAATTTATACACCAGTATACCTCATAATTATGGACTTGAGGCAATTCAATTCTGGCTGGATCAATTCCCCAAAGAAATCCCAAACAGGATCAGTAAAGAATTCATTACTAAATCGGTTGAATTCATCTTACGAAACAACCACTTCATGTTTGACAATACTTTCTACCGACAAAAATCCGGAATTGCTATGGGCACTAGGGCAGCTCCAGTCATTGCGAACCTAACAATGGGTTACTTGGAAATAATAATATACCAGGAATCTTTATCCACCTTTGGAAACACCCTTTCTCAATACATAAAAGAAAATTGGAAAAGGTTCCTGGACGACTGTTTCATACTCTGGAATGAAAACACAGATGAACTCTTGAAATTCAAAAGTCTATTGAACAGTGTCAACCCAAACATACAGTTCACAATGGAGTACAACCAAAAGGAGCTCCCATTCTTGGATATACTAATTAAAAAAGTAAACCTAAAAATAGAAACGGACATATTTTACAAAACCACAGACGCCAAACAATATCTACTATTTGATTCATGCCACCCAAGACACACCAAGACAAACATGCCCTTCAACTTTGCAAGAAGGATATGCACAATAGTGTCAGAACAAAATACTAGAGACTACAGACTACAAGAACTCAAAAACAGACTAATTGACAGACACTACCCAGTTCAACTCATAGAGGATGGAATCAGACGTGCATCACAAATTAACATAGAAAACTTAAGAAAAGTTAAACACAGCAGCACACCTTCCCCGAAAATACTGCCGTACATATCCACATACAACCCCAGAAACAAAGAAGCCTTCACCAGCATCACCCAAAACATACCAATGCTACATAAGGACCCCAAATTAAAGGGAATTTTACACACACACAAAATCAGTAAAAGCCACAAACAACCAAAATCACTGAAAAAGATCCTCACAAAGGCATAATTATTTTCCAAAATAACAGATGCAAAAGTAAAAAAACGTGGTCGACCAAATTGGGCAACATGCCCAAACATTCTAGAAGGTTCAGAATTCCTCTTCAAAGAGGGACACAAATTCAAAGTTAAATCTGACTTTACTTGTGCCTCAGAAAACCTTATTTATGTAATAAGATGCTCAGGCTGCCACGAAAACTACATAGGGTTCACAGGATTATCGCTCAGACGCAGATGCACTCTGCATCGACAGCAGATTGCATACCCAGAATACGGAATGATACCTTTTAGTGAGCATATTGAGAAATGCGCAAAACAAATGCTACCACAATTTATAATCTTTCCTTTCTATCAATGTGTCATTAGAATATCAACACAAATTAGATTAAATAAGGAAACCTTTTTCATTCAAAAATACAAACCCAAACTTAACCATTGCTAACACATTTGAATAAGGAAATTCATCACACCACTGTGAAGGAAAAAAATATAGAACAAAACCATGGTAAATTCTACCACCTCCTAGATTTCGATTATCTCCCTTATACCGGAAGAAATCCCTAATTACCTTCCCCTATCTAGAACTCTTCTTTTCAGACTGGAGCGAACACATATTACAATGAAGTAGAGAAATTTGAAAAGACAACACGAAACCCAAAATACAGTGTTTATATACCAAAAAGATTTTATAACATTTTTCTGACATAATTTAAATATATACTTTAACCATGTAACACAAGCCTTCTGTAGTTTTTTCACTCTTATTATCTTTTATATATATATATATATATATATATATATATATATATATATATATACATACGCATACACACACACACACACACACACACACACACACACACACACACACATATATATATATATATATATATATATATATATATATATATATATATATATATATATATATATCAACTTTAAATAGAGCTCAAAATTGATCCGTTGAAAATACTTTATTGCAATAACAATAACAATAATAACAATAATAATAACAAATAAATAGACCTATGTACATTTCGATAGAACATCCAGAATGATTAATACATATCATAAAATATTATAAAATATAGGATACTCCATCTCCTCAGGGTCCCATTATTATTGCTATCATCACCGTCATTATTATTAGCAATACACATCCAAAAAAAACAGAAACCATTCAAATCTAATTTTCATAGTTGACCCATGAAAATATACAAAACAGGATGAAAAAGTAATAGATGGCACACAACTTTCCATCCCAAATGTGCAATGAACGTTATGCTAATAAATTAACATGTGCCAGTTTAAATACATACATATATATATATATATTCGATAGTTTGTATAAAAGGTAAATACAACACAATATCTCATCCCAAAATAACATTGTTTTAAAACTGACAATTTCGACGTGACGATTTGAAGTCTAGTATTACACACGTTACTTTAAAAAGCTTTTCTCTTTAACCAAAAAGGGTCCCAACACACCCTGCTTTGAGTGCTTTCCCTGCATCATGAAACACATTTTCCAGATGATATCATTTAAGTCCCCAACGATAATTGTGTTGTTTTCTTTAATTTCCTTACAGATCTAAGACTGAAATGCCGTCAGTTTTCATGTCACTTCACAATGTTTCATTTTCCTATTTAGTAATTCACAGATACTAATTGTATAGAAATTTTATAAAAGTTAATTCGTTAATAGCATAATTGATGAACTGCATGGTGTCAATGGTTATATCTATAGACATTTGGGTTATACTGACAACTCGTCGTTTCTATGTTCAAACCTAAAGGAAGGAATCTTTCACACGCTTACCATCACCAATCAAAACGGCTTTGGCTTTAGTCCGCCTGAAGAAAAAGCTTCCAGTTTCCGTCAGATGCCTAGCAATGAGGTCACAAAAGAAAGCAGGTACTTGAGTAATGTAGAGTTAGATGCATATCGTTTTTTTTTTTTTTCTAATGCGAGGTATTCATGGCTGTAACGTATCTCATCATAAGACTTGTGAAATTTCAAACTGCTGATCTGGTGAATATCTGTAATATACGTTTAATAATTATATATTTCAACTGAAAATAGTTTTAAGCTTTAAAATGTTTCTTAACAAATATCTAAAGTATGAATGGCACTGTGGGTATGGTACTGGATTTCATGGTTCAAATCTTGCAACCATTTTTATTGAGTCCTGCTAAGCATGACTACGCGTGCATGAATTAATCGGCCTGAAAATAGATATGAGTTTGTTCTTTTGCAATCGAGTGTCTGTCATTA
>NC_142930.1:29276889-29284389 GCF_046866305.1 Octopus bimaculoides | reverse complement strand
ACACATAAACACGTATTCGCATATACACACATATATATGTATATGAGTACATACATGCAAAGATATGCTTTTGAAGAATGCAATCCAATGTTCAGAAAACGCTTATCCTATCTTATCTTCCTTGCCCGCTTATTACTAGGAAAACTGTGGGGATAGTGTCCTCAAGCACGTCTTACATCAGGACCTGTTAGGAGCAACTATCTCGCCAAGGGAGACCAAACGAGCTCATGGCTGTTGTCCAGCCATCTTGCTCGTAGTCTACCCTTCTGTAAGTTAATCGGATAACATCTGTCGATTGGTTTTGCCATAAACTATCAAGCGATTCTTTCCAGACGCATTCTTATCAAGTGTCCATATTATGGGACCTGTACCTTCTCAATTCGGAGAAGTAACGGCTCTACTTGGAGTGCCATGCTGGTCTCTGAGCTACGCGCTTTATCGAGCAACGTTGTACCGTAGTTTCTTTGAAAAGAACTTCATCTTAGCCGCTGTTATTCGAGCATTGGTATGGAAGGCGTGATTGAAAGGAACAGCAATCCCGATCTCAATACAAATAGAGAGTCCTTATTACATTTCTGTTCTAGTAATGTGATCTCTATTATGATCACCTATTTCCAGCGCAAAGACATTGTTCATAAATATACATAGTTGAAGGAGACTAGTGACAAAGATCTATTATTGATTTTGTTATTGTTAATGTTTTCCTCGAATCTATGGTGGGTGTTCATATTAAGAGAGGGTCAACTGATAACCAACTATTTTTCTGCAAACTATGACCACCCAAAGTCAAGAAAACCAGCAGAACATGCATGTCCGGTTCGACCTACGGGTTAAAGTTGGAAACGTTGGCTGATAGATTGTTCAGGACCAGGTACGACGAAACACTTCCTTTTTAAGAGAGTGCCCTGCCCAAACTAAAGACATTGAAACGAAGTGGAGATTGTTCCGCTTGACAGCTTCTGTTTCAGTTGTTGAATGCCGCAGGCAAATGTGGATCGGTGTGGTGCCGGTTGGCGGATTTGACCTCTTGGATCTATCAAGAGATTAAAGTTGCCCTCCGGTCAAAGAAGGGTGTTTACAAAGTTTGATTTCGAAATAAGTTCACCTTCTTGCATTTGCAGTACAGGCAGGCACGAAAAGTGGCATCAGAGACGGTAAAGATATCTAAGTTTAATATAGTAGGGTATGGGTTTAAAAGGAATCTTACTTTAGATCAGCAAACAAAGATTATTTGCCGACTTCATAATAAGTCCCCTTCCAACCCTGTCTGGGGTCCTTCTGTCTGAAGAGAGGTGAATCCTCATTTGTAGGGGAGAATACTTTGCTGATCTCTTGAAGTCGGTCATAACAGCGTCCTTTGACGTACATGAAGTGCATCTACAAGCGATGACTAACGCATCGGAGGTCACAGACGCAAGTAAAGGGCTTAAATGGAGAGGGGGAAGTTTGACCGGAGATGTTAAAGACCTTAAATAAAGAATATATTCCCTGTTTTTTTTTTGTGTGTGTGCCAGGTGTTCTGCATCACTGGTAAGACACCTGAGCGGTGGCAGTCGGGACTGATGATTCCAATTGTCCAAAAGCCAAACAAGACAGCTCTAATTAGGCGGGGGGATTTCCTTCTCTTAGAACCCACCCACCGCCCCGGTAATTTCTATGTTCGGTAACTGGCAAAAGATGGATAGATATTCTCGAGTTCAAGTTAGCTGACGAACAGTGCGGTTTTCGTCTCGGACGCAGCATAGCTGACCAAATATTCATATTGTATCAGGTCCTCGAGAAATCGTGTGAATATTGGCCAAGGAGTGTATGTATGCCTGTTTCATAGACCTCAAAAAGATATAAGGCTGCGTTCCACTGGAATTGCTGTGAAAGGTTCTGCTGGAGTGTAGTATCGATGGACAGTTTCTTGTTGGCTTGAAGTACCCATATGAATGCCATACTATTTGTATTTAGATAAATCGTTCTCTAAGTTGAAACCGTTCAATGGGGCGGTTGGATTCCGCCAAGGATGTGTAATATCCAGGAACGAACACATCAAATTATCCCACTCACGTAGATAAAAGCAATGCAATTATGTACAAAAGCAACAACTAAGTGGGGAAATTAAACACACTTGCACGCATATAGAATGTAAGTGCAAGCATAATACCAATAATAAGTATTATTCTCTGCGGTACAAACTTATAGAAAAGAAAAAGGAATGAATGCAAGGGCGTCAAAGGCGCTGCAGGCAATTTTCGTCTCCAATATGGTCTCAGGCGACGGTCAAATAACCTCGATGAATTAGATATAATAGAGATAATTTAGTAAATTATGTAATTAATTATTAATAGAATTGAGGTTACATACAAGCAGTGTGTAATATGTGACACACACGCACACGCACACACATACACACACATATATGCAATATATGCATATATAATGTATACATATTTAGTGTATGTCTATATATGTGTATGTGTGTTTATATACATACATATAGATATATATGCGCTCGTGTGTGCTTGTGTGCGTATGTATATATACGTACATACACACATAGACACTCATATACACACACACTCACACACGCACACACACTTACAGCACACATATTTATATACAAACATTCACATATTCAGATATTAATTTGAGGAGTGTGTGCTATCATTTTAGTCTTTAGTCGTATGACTGCGGCCATGCTGGAGCCCCGTCTTGAAGGGTTTTAGTCGAAGAAATCGATCCCAGAACTTATTTTTTGTAAGCCTAGCACATATTGTATTGTTCCCTTTTGCCGAAACGCTAAGTTTCGGAGACCTAAGCACACCAACGTCGGCTGTCAATCGATGGCGGAGGGACAAACACAGACACACGCAAATATGTATATATATATATATATATATATATATATATATATATATATATATATATATATATATATATATATATACATATACGACAGGCTTCTTTCAGTTTCCGTCTGCTTAATCCACTCATAAGACTTTGGTCGGCCCATGATTACAGTAAAACACACGTGCACAAAGTGCTGCGCAGTAGGACTGAACTCGGAATGAGGTAGTTGGGGAGCAAACTTCTTACCCAACAGCCAATCTACGCCTTAAAAGCCAAGCCTGCACCTTAAAAGCCACGCCTCAGCCTAGCCAAACCTGCTATTTGTATATATTTCATGTGAGTATCTAACAAGAGGTTCTAACTCTCTTGATTTTATAGAGATTATGCCTCAAATAGGTATCTGGGGAGACATGGGATATGGAGGAACTTATTTTTTGCACAAATGTCAATATGCCCAATGAGTGGGATCTGCCTAGCTGTGTAGCACTCGTATCTGGAATTCGTTCACGACGAATGGTCTCTTTCTGAGAGTAAGTTTTATTTGGTCTATGTAATCCTCGTTACATCTTTTAAATTTAATAGTAAGTAACAAACTTTTGGATGAACATATCTATGGAATCCCAAGCTATATTTGAATTAAAATTGTTCACATATCTGCACTTCCATGTCTACGATAATTAAATTGGAATACGTCGGGACAACATTTGTGGCCATCGCGCCCTATTTCGTGTAAACATTGCCATCTAAGTAAAAGAATTTGTTTTCAAAATGAATTTTCATACTTCGGTTACGAAACATTTTCAGTTTCGTCAGGGATCTCATGAAATAAATTTCGAGCCAGAAACCTGCTGTCACTCGTCTCAGTTGGTGTGTGTTCGTGGTATAGAGGTTTAACTCCATCAAATGATGCAATAATGGTATCTTTGTAATGGTTTTAAGGAGGTGGTTTAAAAGATTCAGGTTGTTGTTTATAAGAATCGGTATGTATTTTAAAGTAGATTTCGGTAGTATGTCTATAAAATTGCTGAATTTTGTGTTTTACAATTTGGACTTGCTACAATTGGTCCAAATGTAAGGTCGGTGAGATATTGTATGCTTATATAATTTGAAGATCATTCTTTGCAGACATCTTGTGCATTTTGAGAATGGTGTAGACGTAGCTAGCTTTGCAGTCAAAATAGGTTAGGCAGTGAATTTTTGTTTGTTTAAAAGAACTGGCGGCGTTGAATGAGTGTGTTCCGTTTCCTCCTTGCCCTTGATTGTTGGTAATTGTTTACCTTTTCGTTAAAAATCGTAACTTTTAGTATTGTTAATATAATGCGTTTGTAGTGTTCAACCTCCATAATGGTTACAGCAGCTCCTTAGCTGATCCCTTAACTTATACTGTTAGTAAAGCTTTTGAAGTCGTGTATAATTTCCCATTCCTTTCGATTCGCATTCGGTTTCATTTTAGGGCGTGGTAGTTGTTGTATGCAAAGGTTGATATGAAATCAGAAAAAATATCTGATGCTTTACATTTACTTGCTTCTGTTTCTTACAAATAATTCGTCCCCGTTTTCTTTATCGCATAATTCCACTGTTGGACTCAATTTCCTATAGAACTGTGAAATATCGTTCTATATTAGATTGCAGGTTTAGTATTGTGGTGTGGGTGTAACTTTTAGATCTTTTGAATGAATATTTTGTTGTTTTCTTAAGAGTTTTTATTGGATAGGTTATCATTGGTTCCATACGCACACACACACGTGTATACATATATATATACACGTATATATAAGTATATATATATATATATATATATATATATATATATATATATATATATATATATATATATATATATATATATATATATATACATATACATATACATATACATATATGTGTGTGTGTGCGTGTGAGTGTATAACTTAATGCAAAATGAGAAACAGTTGAGGGAAAAGAATACAATAAAATGTTAGCTTTAAAGTAGAACAAACAATATTCGAAGGGCATAATGAATCAATTTACACTCACAATGTATATGCATATATATATATATATATATATATATATATATATATATATATATATATATATATATATATATATATATATATATATATATATATATTCAGTATTATAAGTTCGCATAGAAATACCGTACAATGAAGAATGCTACAATTTTACATGCATTATGTTTCATTTCGGTGCGTTGTAATATATACACAATTAATCTTTTATGTATTTAGATTTCTAAGCACTAGAGAGTGATTTTTATATATATATATTCGTATTTGATATAAAACCACACACAGTTATCCAAAGAAAAGTATACAAAACTGAAAGCATACTAATATCAAGAAAACACATAAAATATCAAGAAAATTAAAGAAGTATGCAAATATAATATAAACATTCTTTGCAAATCAAAAGTAAAATTTTATGAATTGAAAATCCGTTGATTTGATAACTGTGCACAAATGTTTTGATAAATATTCAAGATACGTTTTCATTTTGAGAACGAACAAACGGGAAACCTCATACATATTCACAAATACATTGACTTATCTCATTTCCACGTTTTTACAATATATATGTATATGAGTATATATATATATATATATATATATATATATATATATATATATATATATATATATATATGTATGTATACGTATATATGTATATATGTATATATATATATATATATATATATATATATATATATATATATATATATATATATATATATATATATATATATATATATACATATATACATACATATAAGTATGAGTATATATATATATGTGTACGTATATATGTATATATGTATATATATATATATATATATATATATATATATCTATATCTATATATATATATATATATATCACTCTCTCTCTTTCTCTCCCTTTCTCTCTCTATATATATGTATATATAAGATATATGTACATGCATATATATATATATATATATATATATATATATATATATATACATATCTATACATATGTACACGCATATACGTTTATATATATGCATATAGACACGCACACACACACACACACACACACACACATATATATATATATATATACATATTTATATCTATGCACATGTACAAACCTATCTATATATATGTACATGCATATACGTCTGTAGATATATGCATATATATATACACACACATACATATATATATATATATATATATATATATATATATATATATATATATATATATATATATATATATATATATATATATATGCGTGTGTGTATGTAGTATATGTTTATATAATAAGGCTGACTGAATAGTAACTGCTGAATTTCAAGGTTGCGTGTATATAAACGATTTGATTCAGCAAAATATCTTGAACAGTTCGTTCTGTTGAACAACTGGATTGGTAAAACTCAGCATAAAAATCAACGATGAAAACAATTTTAATCCTTAACTCTATGTTCGCAGTCAATTTCTTGAATTAAATAACTTCTCTCTATCTCTTAGTCAAAAACACACACACACACATACACACCTCCATATATATATTAAGGGCATTATTACAGAAAAATAATAACGCAACACAGTGGACTTCTCAAAATAACCACGTTAGTACCTAATGCGAGGAAAAAACAACCAACAGAAGATGACCAACTTTCTTTTAAATAAACTTAACTGTGTATCGACCGATTTCGCGATTACTAGAATGAATCTAGATTTCGTTCATCAGCACAGTATTGTCCCTAAAATATATATAAATAAACAGAATTCTCACCTCACCAAAAACGAACACACTACGAATGAAGTTTATCTGTATATATCTTCATCAAAGAAACGGGAAATACTTCCGGGTTGTTTTTGGGTACCCGTGTGGAGACAGGAATAAAAAATTCAACATATACAGATGTATGTATATATGTATGTATGTATGTGTGCATGTGTGTGAGCGTGTGCGTCTGTGCGTGCGTGTGTGTGGGTGTGTGTACCTGACTCAAAGCTTTTCCGCTGCAAAATGTATATTGTAGGCGTAAATGTACTGTATTCTTTCAATGTCTTGTTCCTACCCTTGTTGCATAAATACGTAAATACACGCATGTAGGTGTGCATTTATATAGAGTTGTGATTTGTGCTCTTGAGGAAGGCATTTTTTTTCACTTCGTTCCAGTTCACTCATTTGTAGAAATGAGGTGTGACGTCGCTGGTGCCAAGTTTTATCGGCCTTTGACTTAACATTGGATAACATCGGTGGTGTGGAAACAGGAGGGTGGTGTGCATGGGTAACTGTTGGATTTCTATAAACAAACATGCCGGACTTGTGTCTCGGATGGGAACTTTTTACTTGCAATCCCATGGTCATTCGTAAATGTAGGGGAACTTTACAATTTGCACTATAGATATATATAAATTGAAAGGTACAATGAATAAACATTCCAATCGGTCAAAACAACTTTATTATATCATTTCCAAATTATCAAAAATCGAACAGAAATATATATTAAAAGAATAGGGCACCCAATGTTAAAACCCAATAGTATAAAATTACACATATACACGAGTAAAAGGTGATAAAACCTAAAAGGAAGTGGATTGAAGAAAAATATATGAAATAAATTCTTGGCATTCACTTTCTTTGATATGTCTACTTTCCTTTGTTGTCTCCCTTATACCTTTCCCTC
>NC_142930.1:29231889-29269389 GCF_046866305.1 Octopus bimaculoides | reverse complement strand
TATAACAGTGAACATCTATTAATCGATGGATTCAGTGGTATACTAATGGATTCATTAACTGTCTCATTTGCGTCATTCTATTTATCCATTAATTGTGGTGTGCTCAACTTTGATATACATTGATCCTTAAAGGAATCAGTTTAAGCAAAGCTACATACATACACACATACATACTCATATGTGTGTGTATATGTGTATATATATGTATGTGCGTATACGTATATATACACACATACACACACATATATGTGTGTGTATATGTACGTATGCATGTATGTGTGTATATGTATATATAAATATATATATATATATATATATATATATATATATATATATATATATATATATATATATATATATATATATATATATATATATATAAAAGATATAAAAGCCAGTCGTGGCATATATATATATATACACACACACATATATAATGTACATATACGTTTGCATATATATATATATATATATATATATATATATATACGTAGACATGCAATGATAAACAGACACCTATGTACACACGCGCACTCACACATACAGACACATGTATGAATCTGAAATCTTCGCTAACACTTATATAATTCCAGTTTCACCACCCACATTTGCTGTCTCTAATGGCATTTAGATAACCAATTGCCAGTATATTTCGAGTTTCCCTTGGGGAAGATGCACAAAAATTTTCACAAGCGTAAAGCTGGTGAATTCAAAAGAAAGAATGAAAAGAAGCTTTAGAATACGTTTTTTTTTTTAAAAAGGAAATTGATTAGACGTTAGGAGAAATATCCATCTACTTGTATGTTGCGTACCTGGGGGAGCATATAAAATCGACGGGTTTTGGATAAATATATTGCTCCATATTTTGCATAAAATGACAATGAAAATATACACGACGGAAAATATGTTTTAAAAGTTTCGATGAACAGTTTTGTCGTTTAAATCTTTTTTCAGTAAACAGAGATATGACATTCTGATTATATTACAGTCAATCGATATGATATACTAGATATAAAGCCTAAGTATAAAAAGGACAGTATTTAATACGCAGTTCATGACCACAATCTTGTATTATATGTTGTGGCATACTTAGTTGTGTGGAGTAGACACCTATGTCTGGCAGATGTCATTGCAATTTAAATGTGCGTGCTTATATAACATCTGCGTTTACTTGCATGTAAAACTATAGCCACGTGCGCGTAAGAGCCTGCATATTTACGTGTTTTCACTTGTGCTTAAGTTTATGTTCATTCATGTTGGCACTTATGTGGATAGATTTGCATGAATACGTGCTTATCCATACGTGTGTCCAATGCATGTTCATTGTTGGAACCACATAGGCATGTATTTGATGAAAAGTAAGGCAATTCAGAGCAATTAAATTGTCTGAGTGAGAAAGTTAACAAGATAAAATAAATAATATTGATACGATGGAAGAAAAAGTAATGAAACATTTAGCGATACAAGGCGTCGAGACGAAAGGCTAATTAGCACGTCGCGAGATGTTTAGCGGCATTTTATCCGCTTCACGTTGTGAGTTCACCTTCCGCCGAGGTGGACTTTGCTTTGTCCTCATTTCGAGATCGATAAAATAAGTACCAGTGAGTATTGGGATCTAAGTAATCGACTCACCCCTCCTTTGAAAGAGCGGGCATCGTGCAAAAAATTGAAACCAATTTTCAGTGAATGACAATGCGTTAAGCTGGCAGAATTGGGCAAAATGCAAAAGCGCATTTCCCCTGTCTTTATTTTGTGAGTTCGATTTCCTCCGAGATCGAATTTGTGTTTCGTCATTTCAGATTCGATAAAATAAGTATCAGTTGTGCAATGGAGTTGATGTAATCCCCCTACATGTGAGGCCTTCCCTATATAGCAGAAAGAAATATTTAATGAATAATAAATGATGTTAAAATGATGAATCAAATAAATTTGAGTTAAAATATTCTCTGACATAAACTATTTCAAAAATGGAAGCACTATAATAATAGATGTGAGACATGGCAACATGTAAGGAACATAAACAATAAAACCGCTACAATATATCAATTGGTTTCATTTGGTTGAATGGAAATCTATTTTGTGTATTAAGGCAATTTTGTGGGAGCAGCGTGGATTTTGTGAGAGTTCAGACGAAATATTTATGTAGTAGAGGTCCTCCTACAAGATGTGCATCTTAGATTCAACTAAAAATTTGAGAGACAGTTGGCGACTGTGTATGCTGACAAATTCCTATTTGGAAAATGTTTTCCGTGAGTCCAATGTAACAGGCCGTTTTTGTGTGGAGTAAGCTGTACGCTTTACCAAGCAATTACTATCTAGCTGGCAGTTATTAGGATCAACACATTTACAGGATGGTGCGGGATTTACAATTTTACCTCCTATGATTTATGTCGTCAAGACCCTGAAAGAATAAAAGGCAATGTCAACCCCAGCGGGATTTGAACTCTGAATGTAAAGCGGGACGAAATGTCACGAACCATTTTGTCCGGTGCGCTAAAGAATCTGCCAGCTTTCCGCTCCAGCTGGTTCTAAAATATGAACTATAATACAATTAATCCCTGCAGCAGTGAGTAATACTCCAGTAAATTAGTTCATTAGATTCCCCTTGAATTTGTTAATCCAATGTCTGCTCTCATTCTATGTATATATAACCTGTCGTCCTATAAATGTTTTCTTTACTTGAAAGAATACTTTTTGAAGTAGTCCAGGATGTAAGTTATTATCTATATTTATCACAATTTAAGCTAAGGCATCTTGTTTATTTCATTTTTATTCTTATCACATTTATTTATCTATCACATTTAATATGACATCTAATTTCATCATAATTTTACATCTGTACGGCTGGCTTCAAGAATAACCATGCAAGCCTGCATATCAACACATACTTATGTATGCAAATGTGAACATTGTGTAACTGCTAATATGTGTCGGTACGAAATAGCAAACTGGTTTGTACGCCTGCAAAATCATGCTTGCCTGTACACAATAATAACAAATGCCTTCATGAATGTTCATACGCGCTCAAGTGGACCTTATATTAATATTTGCATTATGATCAGATCGAAGCATATACAAGGGTCTATACTTTTAAATGACTTAAAGTGTGTACGCTTGAGGGAATGTGGCACAGCCGTTTTTGTGCCTTGTAAGTCTGTGCAAAGAAATATGCAAATCGATGAATGTGATAACATGTATGTTAATACAAAAGTTTCCATGCATGGTATGCGGAAATAACACAGATAAATGTTAGCACATATGAAACCCAATACCAAAATCGTAAGCATGCACACATTTGCGACAAAAAGTGATGCACAAAGAATTATTTTCTTTGATCATCTAGTTCATGAAAGAAATCATTTCTTCATAGGAATATAATTTATTCACATTCCCTTCCCCCAAATGTTTCATCATTCATATTCCCTCTATCTAATCTATTTTATTTCTTTCTTTCATGTAGATAATAGTGACTGAGTTTGTGCTTTTGCTTTTTAAACTTGCTTGACAAACACTGCTGATTTTGCATTGGTTATATTTTTCTATGACACCTCATTTCAAATCAGGTCTAATCTACATTCAACATTCCATGTAGTATGTTCACCCAATTTTCAAATTCACATCTAATCACGTCTAAGCATCAACGTCATGTACTCTATTCCATATATAGGCCTACATTCTTCAAAAAACAAAAACAAAAACAAAAGACGAATATATGTATATATATATATATATATATATATATATATATATATATATATATACTAGCAGAAATACCCAGCGTTGATCGGGATTGAAGTGGCATAGTTTTTTATTGTTTTACTTGTTCCGGTCATGTGATGCAGACATGGTGGTGGTCCGCCTTTAGTCCAAGAAATCGACCTCAGGATTTATTCTTTGTAACCGTAGTACTTATTTTATCGGTTTGTTTTGCAAAACGGCTAAGTTACGGGGTTGTAAACACAGCAAAATCAGTTGTCAAGCGATGGTGGGGATACAAACAAAGACACACACTCATATATACTTACATATATATACATATATACATACTTTGTTATATATATATATATATATATATATATATATATATATATATCTCCTTTGTTGCATATTTGGAAAGTATTTAAATATTATTAGACGTGAAGCCAATTGCAGCTTTAATGAGCCTTTATCCACCCATGCAGTGTTGAGCACATATTCTCATTGTTCAGCACTTACGCATTTATATATATATATATATATATATATATATATATATATATATATATATATATATATATATATATATGCACACACACATATTGGTGTGTCTGCGTGTGTATGTGTATTTGTGTGCGTGTGTGTATATGTGTATGGTTGCTTTTGTTGTAGTAGTTGTAATTACTATTATTATTACTTTTACTAAGAATTAGTATTATTATAAGAATTAGAATTAATACGGCTTCGATTCTTAGGGATATCCAATGAAAAACTTTAGTATTATCTAATAAATATATTTTTATATTTTACTTCAGCTTTTTCGGAGAAGTATAGAATAGTATTAGCGGTATTAATTCTGTATTGTATTTTTTGGGAATAGTATGTTGGTGTCTTTCAAGTAATTCAGTTGCACCGAATGCTCCGAGACGTTTTTTTTTTGTTTTGCTAGTTGACAATAACAACCAGAGTGATACCAATACAAGTATTCGTAGTTTCTGTCTTCCTCCCAGGTTAACATATATACACAAAAGACCGATAGTAATATTCATCCTAGTACAACGTTAAGAAGATATATATGCATACTTAGGTACACACATAATCTCTCAGGCACAAAGTCAAATACACACACAAAGATATAAATAGCCAGGTAGAAATAAAAATATTGTTTATTAACACTTAGAAATGTACATGCATACTTACAAACACACACACATATTTATATATATGCAGATACATACACACACATACGCGCGCGCAGACATAAACATATATGCAAACAGATGTGAATATAGACACATACATGAATGCACATAGTAGGCTGTTAATGTATGATACATACATATATACTTACATACATACGCTTCTGTTCTTTTACCTGTTTCAGTCATTTGGGTGTGACCATGCTCAAGCATGGCTACACTAAAATGACTGAAACAGGACTTATTTTTTGAAACTTTGTACATATTCCAATAATTGCTTTACTGAATCATTCAGTTACGGGGACATAAGCACACCATCACCGATTGTCAAACGATGATGGTGGGGATAAACAAAGACACACGCACGTTGACACTCACACACACATAGGCACACACCCACATATAAGCTTCTTTTACTTTTCGCCTACCAAAATTTTCCAAAGGTGCCACTCAGTGGGATCGAACCCAGAACCATCTGGTTGGGAAGTAAGTTTCTTACCACACAGCCCTGCCTCTGTTTATATATATATATATAAATATATATAAACATATATACATATAAACATACGCACACACACACACACACACAAATGCACACACATATATCTGTAAACATAACAATCATTTATGTTTATACTTATGAAGTGTGCTGGTTTATGCTTCTCTGTCCAGTTACGTTATTTGCTTCCAGAGACATGCGAAACTCCATAATAAACTGATATATGAATCTAGTAAGAAATATTATATTGGTCGAATCTATATATTTAGGGAGAACTGATATAATAAGAAACGAAGAAATATAAAAATAAGTAAGAAACTAAAAATTAGAGAGAAACAGGAAATATAGATGAAAAAAATGAAAGACTAAAGGAATGTACTTGATTAGCAGTGGAAGTTCAGGTACTCTATATGAAATTAGAGCTAACTATGAATGTTACCTAAAGATATGTAGGCTTGCTAAGTTATTCATTGACTAGCGGTCACAATGATCCCTTCCACAATCATTACTCTAATTCCTACCATACGAACAATAATTTGTATATTGCTTGTAACTTCTGGTAGCGTCTTCTTGATAGTTTCTTCTGAAATATTTCTGCTAATCATTACTCTTAGTCCACACCACCTTCGAATTTTATTTCTCATCTAATTTTCTTTTGTTTCTTCTACCAAAAACGTTGTACAAATTTTTATCCCTTTCATTTCTCTTACGTTTTATACTCTTTATATTTTCCTTCAATTACACAAAATGTTCAAAAAATGTTCTTATCACGCAACAGGGATTTAATCAGCAATAATTGAAACAGAATATTAACATTCTAATTTAGCCACCAATAAATAAGCTTATGGAGGTTACATTTATTCCTTGAGGTACTGAGCATCTTAAAGAAGAAGGAGGTCTTTCCGCACATACATTATGTATAACAGTTTTATAGTAAAAACTGTTTCAAAAAGCCTATTTTTTCATTTATACTTCTATTTTACTAAATATTTCACCTAAACTAAAGGAAATATACTATTTTAAATATATTTGTCTGATAAACATCACTATGTTCCACATCTTTATTACATGAATTGAGCATATATTAAATGATGTCCTGTATTGCCAACAAACACTTTAATCTATCTGTGTATATGTGTGTGTGCCTGTGTGTATGTATAACTATATATATACACACATACGTATATATTTATATATACATACATATATATATATACATACATATATATATATATATCGAAATTGATCACTCACAGTAGACCATCCATACCTCCCTCAAATCACATACTGTAAACACACACACACACACGCAGACACTCATATATATATATACGTATATAAATACATACATATATATACATGTATAAATACATATATATATGCGTATATATACACATATATAAATATATACGTTTAGATATATGTATATACGTATACATATATATATATATATATATATATATATATATATGTATATATATATATATAAACATATATAAATACAAACTTATATACGTATATATATATATATATAAATATGTAAATATAAACTTATATACGTATATATATATATATATATATATATATATATATATAATAATATTATTAGGGACAAAATCCAAAATTACAGGTAAAAAACTCAATTAAAATCAATTTATAATAAATTAAATTGAGCCTTATAGATAAAGTATATATAAAATATATATAGTTTTAGGGAAAATAACCAATTTTCAAGAACTCATCGATCAAAAATCCACTATCACATATAGAAAAATTAATAATTAAAAGCACAATAAATGAGTATAATATAAAGTAAAGTAAATATCATAAGATAAATATAATAAAAAGATTACACGTGTTTCATAACCAATTTTCAAATAGAAAAGAAATTTAAATCGATTAAAATCAATTGAAATTATCTAAAATAAGTTCTATTCAAAAATATAGCTACTCGTCAGATCGTAAGTAGAACAATAATTAGATATATATCTCAACCAACAATAAGTACCAAATGAATTAATATGATATACTTATTATATAAAGATAGAAAAATTATTTAAAAAATATCATAATATCAAAATAATAACCATTCAATAATCATCCCTTCATCCATAATAATAACATGTATATTATATACAAAAAACATCTTACCTAAATTATCATTGTTTTAAATTATCATTGTTTTAAATACAAGTTGAACGAAGTTTAAGTTTAAAATAATAATGAAGATAAAATTAGTACATATTTAACCGGTGTAATAGTTAAAGCTATACTATTTAAAGCTAAAGACGTTTATTTAATTATGATTAAAGATCAATTGAATAATAGAAAAATACAAGATTATTTATTTCTACAAACGTAATAATAAAAAATATGAATGAAAAAATTATGAATGGAAAAAATTATGAATGAAAAAATTAGGAAAGAAAAAATTATTAAGAATAAAAGGTTAAACTTTATATATATATACAAAGTTTTGATCTAAAAAAACTTTAACGATATTATAAACTATAAAGATTAATAATTAATCAAATAATATTAATCAAAAATAATCGAAAATATATCAACACTATTCCAATCGAAGTTCTAATATTATGTTGAAATGAAACTATAACTCCTAAATAATATAGTGTTAAATAAGTTATCTATTAAAATAATCTATAAAGAACCAAATGAATAGTATAAAAACAAGAATACATATTATTTTCAAATAGTAGAAAATCTTTAGCAAAGTGAAAACAGTACTTATCCAAATTTTTCCGTAATTCAAATATATCATATTAATTCATTTGGTACTTATTGTTGGTTGAGATATATATCTAATTATTGTTCTACTTACGATCTGACGAGTAGCTATATTTTTGAATAGAACTTATTTTAGATAATTTCAATTGATTTTAATCGATTTAAATTTCTTTTCTATTTGAAAATTGGTTATGAAACACGTGTAATCTTTTTATTATATTTATCTTATGATATTTACTTTACTTTATATTATACTCATTTATTGTGCTTTTAATTATTAATTTTTCTATATGTGATAGTGGATTTTCATCGATGAGTTCTTGAAAATTGGTTATTTTCCCTAAAACTATATATATATATATATATATATATATATATATATATATATATATATATATATATATATATATATATATATATGTACATATACATATATATATATATACATATATATATATATACATATATAAATATATATGTATATATACATTTAAATGTATATACACGTATATATATACTTATACATATATATATATATATATATATACGCATTTGTGTACATACATAAATATATGCACATATGAACTTATAGACATATGTATACACACACACACACACACACACGCACACACACACACACATATATATATATATGTATACACACACACACACATATATATATTTATACATACATACATACACATATATAAATATATACACTTAAGGAAAGTCTAAACCTTCTCATAGAAAAGCCTATATACATGAATGCATGCACTATTATTCATATACATACAGTACACGTCGACACACAATCAATGTATATGCATTCATGTAATTCACTTTATATATTTAACATTTAAAATTCAACGTTTGTAAAAGAAACTGATATTCTTATTTACTAAGGATATGATATCAAATGTCATTCTTTAAAAGATTTTAACACGAAAAAACGTACTAGTTACTCACAATCTCATCAAAATTGAACCAGAAACCAGT
The DNA here is from genome assembly GCF_046866305.1 of Octopus bimaculoides. Taxonomy (NCBI): domain Eukaryota; kingdom Metazoa; phylum Mollusca; class Cephalopoda; order Octopoda; family Octopodidae; genus Octopus; species Octopus bimaculoides. The sequence continues at coordinate 29,260,254 of NC_142930.1, read as the reverse complement.
CCAACTCTGGGAGACTTCTGACATTCATATACACTCATGAGTACACTTCATACATTTTTGTGTACTCACGTAAAACTCAGCCATCAAATTCATATCATACAGTTTTTTTCGCTCGATGTTTTGATAGTAACTCACGCAACAGATATGAAACTACGTGTATAGATTTACCTTTGCAAATTCCAACGCCTTTGGTTTCTTTGCTTAATTGACAATAAAGACCATCTGCGCATCGTTCCTTTGGACTGCATCGGTCACCGTGTTGACGTGCGCACATGTAGCAACAATCGCATCCATCCTTCACTGCCTTTACACCTTCATTGCAAATAAGTTCTTCTATAGGACACTGGCAAGGGAATTCGCAGAACTCTTCAGACTACAAAATAAAATAAAACTATAATATATGAAAAGGTATATTAAGGAATGCAGTATAGTTTAAACTCATGATCAAAATCTGATCGAGTATCGTCATTAAATATGTATAACCTATCATTATATGTAGGAGTGTGTATGTGTGTGTTTATGGATGTGCATTGTATGTTTGTGTTTTCATTTAAATACTTAATTACCAACCTATGTTTTACTTAAATCTGCATTTACCTGTGTATGAAGACAGAAGGTTATTGTTTTGCTTGAATTAAAAAAAGTAAATTACTCTAATATATATATATATATTGTGTTATTTGAAAAAGGAAGGGTATTTTGGATAAAATGACCTGAGCGTGAAATGACAGAATAATCATGAGTAGAATTATTTTCTTCATTTTTGAACTGATCGAGCCTCTGTGTTTTGTTAAACTGCGATATCTAAGTATCACATCATCCTTTCATATGTCTGTATACATTCGTATTTCCTATTTCTCTCTCTCTCTCTTTTCCCCTTTCATCCTATTTATCTCTCCTTAACTTAGAGCGTAAGCTGTTTTACGAAATATTTGTATTGAGGGCCTCAATGACGAGTGGAATGGAAACTAACTTTACATTTTACTTACAGCTCGTCGAACTTATATGGGTAATATACAATAAGAGTAGAAACATTGAAAAAAATGGCGCCTAGTTTGGCTAAGTGAACTAATCTATAAATATATATATACCATAATGAAGCCTAGTCTCAGTATGATTTAAATACACTGTAGATTAGAAGGAAATTACTATTTAATAGTAGAGGGCATCAGATTCCACCTGCAAAAGAGTATGCAATTACCAAATGTTCTCAAGATCATGAATGATGTAGCAAGGTACCCAGTGTCTGCTGCAGCTACGACAGAATACAGCAATTTGATCTACATACGCGTACGAAGATGCTAATAAATAACAGAAGGAAACATCAGAATGTCAAATATGGCCTGAAATACGTCCAAACAGTATAATAAGGAAGTGACTACAAATGGTCAGAAATCGCCCGAAATTATTTGAGATCGGGACAAGTAAAAGGTGCATGATACAATATATCCTTATTCTGAAAACCAAAAGCAAATATTTGGCAACGTTAAAACCAAAAGCATCAAATCGTACGGCTCAGCATAATTGCAGCAGTAAAAGGAGTTGCAATAAACGTATCACAAACAGGAGAGGCAACAATAATAGTAACTGCAACAAGAAACGCGTCAAGAATGCAAAATAGCAGGAAGGCACCGTGAAACTTCTCAGTAATTTGCTTCTCTAAATGGAGAAGGAGAACTGAATAGAATCAGTATAGCGAACAAGTTAGTATAAATGACGTCTGGTAGGAATATTGAAATGGAAGCCAGATGACATTGACAGCTGTGATTGGTAGGAGAATCACGGTGTTATCTGAGTAGCTTTAACTGTGAGGATATGATGGCTATTGCAGATTCGCGGGGGTTGCAAGTCCTTACACTAAACTCTTAGTGACAAACATATATACATGCATATATATGTATGTATGTATATATGTATGTATGTATGTATGTATGTATGTATGTATGTATGTATGTATGTATGTATGTACGTATGTATGTGTGCGCAGAAGCGTTCATGCCAATTGCAGAAATAATGCTGCAGATATATAAATGAAAATTATGCTTACAGCTGTAAATAAGTTTTCATTCACTAAAAATGAATAAACTTCATGTACATCCACATGAACAACAACAGTCAAATACGATTATAAAACATCCTGTATTTTTAATGATAAATACCACACGAATAATTAGTACATAGACAAAAACCGCTTATTGAAAGTTGTTACTGAAGCAACTAGATCTATAAATTCAAAATACTTGCACTTATTCCTTCAGCTATTTCCACAGTGTAATGGAAGTCAAACAATGGTTTTGTCTTCCTCTTTAATAACACATGGTATAAAATAATTAGATTTAGACAGCTTTCGGTGCCAAACGAATTTCTGAAGCGTATGACATATTAAAAACAAAAATTGATCAGGATTGTAATATTCTGTTTGGGATTGCCTTCTTTCATTTTTTTTTTTGTAGATTTTCAATGCGATTATCGAGAAAAAAATGTACAAAGAAATATAATAGACTCACTAAAAAACAGAACGGAGTGGAAAATATTTTAAGAATGTATCAGTGATGGAAATAATTGGCCATTACATGTAGTAAATGTTGAACAGGAAAAAAAATATTCACTTATCTTTCTGAAACCAAATTTTATAATTGCGCAAATGTATAGCTATAAGAAAGAAAGTAACGTAGAGAAATATAATTTGTTGAAGGACAGATAAGAATTGAACGAAACCTAGAAGAGAGTTTCAATATTTTACTTTTTAATTTATTTCTGTGGATGTTGCAGTGAAACATATTCAATGTATTTAAGTGGAATAAAGATTAGAATATATAGCTATTTCGAGTATTAATGTAAACTATGGCATCTTCATAATTTCAGTATATTTAATATTTTTGAAAGATATTACATTTGGTTATGAGGGAAACATTAGAGGATTTACGAACATTTGGAATACGATCTGAAATAAACATGAACATAGTTATAGCGAGTACAGTTTATCATTTCTGCGTAACGTATGCATAATTGCATAGTTGTAGAGGTATGGTTTATATATATGAGTTGACATGAAATGCAGATATGATTGTAAATAACTCAAAATTTAACCTAATCTCCCTCGCTCTCTCTCTCTTTCTCTCTCTGTCTCTGAACTACTGAACTATTTTAACAATGGATATACGAACATAAATACATTCGCACACAAACACATATTTACACTGCATGTGTATATAATTGTGTGCGTGCGTGTGTGTGCGTGAGTGTGTGTGTATATGCGTGTGTGTATGTATGTGTATCAATCTATGTAAGCAAAGTAAATGGCTCTTAAGTTGGTTCCCGCAATGATTATTTCAATTTTACATCAAATATACATCACATTCATTGGATTATAGAGTGATTTAAAATAATCATTTGCAGAATCTAAGTGACAGTGTATGAAAAAGTTAGCCATTTGAATTACAAATATTGTTGCATTGTCAGGATTGTTTCCAGATTCCATTCACTTTATTTTCTGCACAACGCTTCGGTCAAAACACGCATATGCATATATGCGTACTTACATGTACCCATGCGTGCATGTATACACGCATGTATATATATTAGCTTGGAGATAGTGAAGAAATGCAAAAAGTAAAAATTGGATTTTGTAAATGGAAAAAATGATTTATTCTGAAGAAAACGCTTATTTTCGTAGCATTACTTATCACATGCAAATTAAACACTAACTTGCCTCACTAACAATATATTTGGAAACATTAAAATTATTTGGTGCCAATTAATCATCCTTAAGCTGGAGGTAAAAAATTGGCAGTGAAAAGCTACGGTATCAGATGGTAACTAAAAGAAGAATAAGAAGTAATTTGATCGAAATTAATTCACGGCTAACAGATATTTGGGAGGACAATCGATATTTATCACAAATGATCCTTCACAGAAAGATACGGATTTACAATGGTGAAAAGTTTCGGGGTTTGGTAAAAGGAATTCAATCATGATATAGTGTAACAAGAAGAAAGCCGAAAGAAATATTATTATATTCCACTATTAGCAAACAACATTACTGACAAGCCACGGAGAATGTTTTTCAAAGTGTTCGGATAGGGAAGGCATCAAGAAGAAACTTCACTGGTATGTCCCTGTGTCAACATCTTGAATTTGATTGGAGGTGTCTTGTCGAATGTTATAAGCAATCTTTTAGTGGAGGTATAAAAATAAGCAGCTAATCGGTGCTGATCGAATATAAAGTGTTACCCCAAATCAATAAAATACACAAATTCCGGGTTTTGCAGAAACTTTGGTATAAAATGCATATAACCTGTTTTAAAATCTTTGTGATAAAAAAATATATCATCACATTTGAAGAAACAACTGGGAAAAAAATCTATGTTTGGGTATGTGCTGAACAGTTTTGGATTAAAATGTGCTTGTCAGAGTTTCGACCTCAATGTAGGAATTGGTTGCAGTACGACTGCATTACAAGAAAGCATTGTAAGCTTACGCATGGGTACGAGCTTCATATATCGTATCATAATTCACGCAAAGCCATCATCCCGAATTGCTGTGATTATCACAAATAGAATATTGTATAGTAACGATGTATCTGAAGGCATCACTGTTCCAGTCATACAATTAACAATTTTAGTAAATACCTATCATTTACATTATTTACATTATTTATATTTGACGGATATTCGTCCTCATCTTGTTTGTTGTTAACAAGGTTCCGAGTTCGATTCACGATAGGAATGAGAACCCAAGTTCGAAATTTCCCCAAGACACCTGACGAAGGCTGGAGGGTATATCAGCCGAAACGTTGTGTTAACAACAAACAAGATGAGGACGAATATCCGTCAAATGTAAATAATGTAAATAATTCCTCATCTCTTAAATATAGAACTGTACCTATCATTTGTATTGAAAAAAATTGACGGAAAAGTTATCTTAAAGCTTATATGTAGAAAAATCGACCTAACTCATCACTTTTTTCTATACAATCCAAAATTATATGTCTATATGAATGAAATGAAAATGATTTTTGTCCTGTTTAGATGGATATACGTTCTGATTTTAGAACATGAGAGAACTACACATATATCTAGACTCATTTCCTTCAATGGCATTAGCGGTAGATGAAAATATATCCTATGCCGTAATTTAAAAAGTTTGAAACAAAGAATGAAATACAACACTATTATGAAAACATATGGACCTCAAATTTAATTCTCATAAAATAAATTAATAATTTACAATGGTTTTATTATACCGGTACTCAGCAACATTAATGTTATGTGATCGGATGCTTGGCAAGATTAGGGCTATTGAAGTTAAAGCACAGAAAATTTTAACCCAAATCGCTTCACCAGGCCTACTAACAAAAATTGGTTCACTCGGTATGATTATTCTAAACTTCTAAACAACCAACATTATATAGAGACACACAAAAGATACACATAGAAACCAAATTATATTCTGAAAATGATTCATATTCATTACGCTTTGACAACAAGTCATTTATCATCAAGTAGAGCAGTTCAGTTTACTGTACAGCAAATTGGAATTTTTACGCAGTGACTTCTACCTAGTCCGTCCAATGAAGGACATTCTTAGATGAAAAGTATTTGAAAGCATTGGCGAGCTGAACGTGGCTAAGAAAAAATGGGTACAACACTGACCCGCTCTAATGTATCACTCTTGCTTCCCATCACAATGCTTAATAACTTTACATAGAAGAACATACGCAATTTAAGCAGCCTGTATCATTCATTGAACAATTTATAATCATTTCTGCATTTTTCGGCTTTATACTCGTATATATGTGTATGAATATATGAGTATACATGCTTATATGTGTGTTAAAATTTATTTAAGAAAACTACTTTGCGTGTGGACAGCTGTAAGTTATCTTTTCTGTGAAGAACCAAAAATTCTTATAACACATTTTTAAAAAGTTGCACTGTGCCCGGCAACTGATAAACTTAACTGATCAGAAAAAAATCATCAGTTTGATTTCTCGGTTGAGTACATCGTATTCCTCTCAAAGAAATCTATAAAATGTATGTAGGAGAAATTGAATGATCACATAAGATTGAGGTAGCGTAAAAGTTCTTGAACAATGTTTAGCAAAGATAGAGAAGCATTTAAAGAGGATCGTTTAAACATCTTCAAATCAATCAAATTTTCGTAAAATGCCCAAGAGCTTTCAAATAAGTTCTAAGAACATTTTACCGTCGCTATGGAAATCTAATATAACGCGTGTACCCTCTGATAGAACAAGGAACTTTATAGTTCAGATGTTAAAATTTATAAAAGGGTTTTATTGAATAATACAATGAACATTTATAGAAAGTCAAAAACGATGCTAAGCTTGTAAGTCAATAAATTTAGAAACCAAAGATATATCTGCAAAACTAAAAGAAAGACTGTCTACAGGACGATTCGCTTTCATAAGACCTAAAGAACATAAACATTTTAAGAGTAACTTTACGTGTAGATAAATACCCATCAATGAGAGGGTTATTAAACCAGTGTTATATATAGTTAGAATTATATTTGAGAAAATAATTTTCAGAGTAAAAGCAGTGTTTTCCCCTAAAGATTTCTTGCAATACATTAAAGATGCTAAAAGGAGAAATTCATGTACATACACAGGCTATAATATCACCCGGCCATCCTCTTCGTTATCCTCCAAGAATGTTACATTTATTGGAGCACGTCGGTATTATACGAAGCGCTCAGAAATAGTAGATTCGCCGATAAGAAATGTAAAAATGCTGAAAACGATAAGCGTACGATTAATAATACATTAAAGGAATAATTTAATGGGTAATCTATTTCTTAATCTTGCAGTAATGATTAATATAGCAAAGGAATTCTATAATTTCATTGATGACCATTTTCTGTCGGCACATGAGGATAGAAAGGCATGACATAGGAAGAATATTAAGGTTAATCATTAAGATTATATAAATATAGTTCGTTATATTAGTGATTAGAATGATGCACAGTGCAATGAAACAGTGAAGATAGATTTTAACCAATTTCAAACATGCAGCTGTAGATACTGTGAAAATTGCCCACCAGCTGTTCATTGTATATTCTGAGTGGAAGCATTAATTTATAAACTCTGATGAAAAAAATGCTTGAAAATTTTGTCAACATTTATTTAGTTTTCGTCTGTCTTTACTACCTGAGGTCAAATGCTTCCGAGATCCACTTTGCCTTTCATCTCCTTCGAAGTCGATGTAATCGACTTGCCACCTCCTTCGACATAGCTGATCGTGTGGGAATATGTGCAAACAATATTTGTAGTGTTCTAACGTGAGTCAAGGTATCGTATGTTCTAAATAAAAATAGAAAAAGCTTTTTTTTGGAAATCAATTACAGTGAGTTTTAAAATGTTTAAACAGTAACAGGATTTCATAAGAGATTTAGAGTGTCTTTCCTTCTAAAAGATTTGATTCTGCACCTTTGAGATGTTTAGCTCTATTTCACATTCCCACAAGAGCTATAAAGGAACTGAAAGAATGTGAAAATGAAAGAACAGTTTTTTTCTGCTTTTTTTTTTTGTTTTTCCCAACTACCGTTCACAAGAGTTTTGCATAAAATTTAAAAGTATGGTCAAAGATCCGAAGGTCAGAGAAGCAGTATCCTTATATTTTCTGTTGAGAAAGTGGTGAACTTAAATTTGAAGTACAGCAATTTTAAAGAGATTTAGTAGAGATTGAATAAAAAATACTTAACTGGTACTCACTCAATGCGTTGGTTATGACGACAAAGGTGCCGGTGGTTCCAATCAACAGAACAGCCGGGGCATGAAATTAACGCGCAAATTGCTGAGCACTCCACAACCACATGTACCTTTAACGTAGTTCTGAGGGAGGTTCGCCGTGACATAATCTCAAAAGACGAGTCATTTGCAATACAGGTTCTACACATTTTTGCCAGCTAAGGGGACTGGAGCAATGTGAAATATAGTGTCTTGCTGAATGACACAACGCGTTTCCAGGAATTGAATTCATGACCTTACGATCGTGATTTGAATACCCTAACCACTAAACCACACGTCTTCACAATAAAGGATAGTAAACTTTTATTAACTAAGTTTTGTTATGTACATATTTATGTACATATTTATATGTATCTATTAATACGCATTATATATATATATATATATATATATATATATATATATATATATATATATATATATATATATATGCGAGTAAAAATAAATACAAAAAAGGTGGTTTTTTTGTATGATTGTGTATAGAGGAATATATTATTTTCTTTAAAAGAGTTCCAACACTGTCTGTTTTTTATGTTTTATTTATATTCCTGCAGAACCAATGTGGGGTATAGAATATGGAATATACAATATATAATATAATATACAATATATAAAATAAAATGAAATAAAATAAAAATGGATGGCACCATGAAAGAAAGTATTGAATGTAGATGAAATATTGAGTATTCAATATAAAGGATCAAATATATAAATATAAATATATAAAGGCGACTCGAGTTTCAGGGCTATTTCCCTTCGTCATGGCCGGTATGACAGACTTTAACGGACTGTTAATAAAACATAAAAAACAGACAGTGTTGGAACTCTTTTAAACAAAATAATATATATATATATATATATATATATATATATATATATATATATATATATATATATATATATATATATATATATATATATATATATATATATCTTTACACGAAGCACAAACACACATATGTAAGGCAGAATTTAATCGTCACTAACAACAATTGAGAGCACCATATCGGTCGGCTGATTTGGGATATAATTAATCGTCAAGCTTGACGCTACTCCGTTGCTAATGAATCAGCTGTGATCCCTGTCAATACATACCATAGAAATCAATGGCTTATTCAGTAAAATGGTAATTTGCTATTTATAAAATTATCACGGTGGTTAGACGCAAATTAAAGTCAAAAGGCAGAATTGAAACGTCATCAAAAGTGACTAGGATGCAATTGTGCACTAACATTGCTAGAAATAGATGTATAGGAACTCTTATCCACAAAGAGAGCATAGTTTCTATTCACTGGCAAGGATGACAACTTCCCACAACAAGCAAAAGCGCCACAAAGGCCGTCCGATTTCGGATAGAATTAATCCAACTAGGTAACGCTACTTCATTGATGGTGGGTAAGCAGAGATCCCTGTTAGTACATCTAGAAACAGGGCTGTTATTTCTAGCAATGTCTAGCAATGTGTACACACACACACACACACACACACACACACACACACACACACATATATATATATATATATAATCTAAATATATTATTTAAATGAATTCTGAATACACGAGCACCACACACATATATAGCTCCAAAATCGAACCAGATACTTTTGACTGTAACGAAGACCCAACCAGTCCTACTAACATTAACCAGAATGCTAGTACCCTCACGTCCACCACAAATGCAGATAGGATATATAACAACATTAGAATTAATAATTATAATAAGGTAATTTAGTAAGCTCTAAAGTAATTTACAAATGCACCATCCTCAACAGGTTACACAATTCCAAAAGTATATATAAAGGTCAAACCATAAGTTTTAAACAGAGTTACTCTGCACATCTCAATTCTTTTGGGTATGAGAATCATAGGAAATCCATGCCACTCACCAGTGACATACATCATCTTAAAAATAAGAATATTCCAATTGATTAAGTGCTTCCATACTAGGGTGAACGCTCAGCCTGTAAGTTGTGCCTGAAAGAGGCATTCCATATATTGTTTTCTATTCACGGCCCGAAATTTTGGGGGAATGGGACAGTCGATTGGATCGACCCCATTACGCAACTGGTACTTAATTTATCGACCCCGAAAGAATGAAAGGCAAAGTCAACCTCAGAAGAATTTGAACTCAGAACGTAAAATCTGCTTGTTACAGCAACACATAGGGAAACCAAAACTCAAAACGAACTTAAAAAACACATTTTTCCGAGAAGAGAGCATTATTGGGTGGCCATTATGTTTACAGTGTTGAAAAAAAAATTGTTAGCATGGACTTTCTCAATGGCATGCGAGAGGTAGACAGAATTCAAAATGTGCGGATTGGCAAAGAGATGAAGGCATATTATGAAGGAACGTCAAAACATACTTCTATGGAAGCCATTTAAGCATTTCATTGTGGCCTTTTAGCTATACTTAGAATATCGTTCCGCGTTTTCATACGGCATATCATATTTATAGTTTGTGCAAGTTATTGATGCTACACAGTTGTAAGACCTGCCTTTTATCCTTTTGGGGTCCATAAAACGATATAATCGATTAATCTACTCTCACCAAAATTGCTCAGATTTTGCCAATTGGGGAGACGCAGAATCGTCAGCTTCTCAGAATAGCATAATTTCTTCTGGGTCTTTCGGTTTAATAAAATAAGTAGCACTCTAAAATTGCTGGCCTTGTTCCAAAATTTGAAACTGTTATTATTTGTAGTATTACGAAGGCGTTGAAATGTCAGCACTCCCTCGCAACATTTCTTTCGGCTGAGTTCAAATTTCGTCAAAGTATACTTTGCTTTTCATTTTTTAGGGGTCGATGAAATATATGCCTGTTGAGCAGTAGATCAACTTGTCCCATTCTTTCAAATTTTTAGACTTTATGCCTATAATAGAATTATTATTCTCATAAAAAAATGAGGGAGGCTGACAGAATCGTTAGCACTTTGGACAAAATGATTAGCGGCATTTCTTCTGTATCCTTACGTTCTGAGCTCAAATCGCACCGAGGTACACTGTCTTCTATTCGGAGTCGATAATACAGAATATAAGTGAGTACTGGAGTCAATGTAATCGATTAGTCCTAACCCTTAAATTTGTGCCACTAAATTTGGAAGCCAATGAAGACAGCGAGCTGGCAGAGTTGTTATCGCGTTAGACAAAATGCTTAACTGCATTTCTTTTGTCTTTTTATCATCTGACATTTGATCATCTGACATTTTATCATCTGACATTTTATCATCTGTGTCATATATAGAACTCTAAGTACGTGTTTACATCAAATTTCTGTAGTAGGACATTTATACTGAGAAATTCACACGGAAAAACGTCATGTATAGATCTGAAATTTCAGTATTTTACAATATTCTTGTAATCCTCTAAATAGGTGTGCATCTAGTGGGCAACCAAATAGGTGTGTGTATTATTAAATATGAGTTTTAATAAAAATTTTAATAAGTGTATTTGTACAGGTAACTAGAACCGTAATCTTCATCAAGAATTCTAGCCAAACCTCAACTTATAAGAGTTTTTATATGTAATTGTGGCTGCTACAAATTTTGGCGAACGTCATAAAAAACATTTTTGAATTCACTTCGAGGTTACATATAAATACTTTTAAGATGTTCAAGAAAAGATCCTGGATGAAACCTCACGTGATTCAGTATATTTGTGGTAGTATGTGAACATTTGCACGTAATCGGATGTGTGTAATTATAGCACTTGCTAAATTTCTTTCAATAATTACAGCTGTTCTAACAATTATCAAGATCCTGAAGCGATCGGTTAATAATTTATTTCTTTTCTTCTTTTCATTAATTCTACCGAGCATTCTATTCAATGCATGTGTCACTTAATTGAAGTCTATACAACAATGAATGTTGCTCAGTGCATTCAAATGAAAAATTACACCGGTTTTGATGTACAATATATTAGTTGCCCTAACGCATCCTTACAATACACAGAAACGAGCAAATGAGTGAATGTATATACAATGGCTTACCCATTAGAAAAAGTAGTAGATCTCCTTCAAGTCATATGATAGCCATATTAAAATCAGCATGACTGACGTGATAATGTAGTGCTCCATAGAATATGGGAAAACAGGATGGGTTTTAAGGGTAGGACGAGCTGACCTAATGTTACTAGGGCAGCTCGTCGTTAAAAAGTGAACACATTTTTTCCTTTGCTTGTAGACGAAAGTAATTTAAACCCTGTTTATACGGCAGAACCTTCCCATATTTAAAATTCTTGGAAGAGTTTTCTATGGTTTTCTGTTAATATACTCCGACTAACTGAATATTGCATCCTTTAATGATTATTCTATTACGTAGTAGAGATTATACTGCCACACATGGATCTTTAACATTTTCGATCTTTCTAGCTTTAGTTGGCTAATTGATGCGAAATGATATACGAGGTAAGTTATTTTGAATTCTGTCAGTGTATGGCATATGAAAATTACTCTCGAATGGTGACCAAGCGGGCAGTAAAAGATTGACTATTTTCTATTCCAAACGTGATTATTTTGAATACGTAATTACATATTCGATAGAATCTGTAGAATTAACATTATATCATATGAAAATTCTTACATTAATAATACGATTTTGTAGCACATATTGTGGACGCCCTTACATGTGTGTCTGTTATTAATATATTCGATGCGTTTTAAAAAATTCTAATCCCGACAAATCACGCACTGAAAAACTAGATTTTCCTCCAAAATAACAACGTCACGTTTTCACGTTTAGTGGTCCATGAGAAAACCAGGTTTATGTAACTTATCTAAAGAGGAAATCAGAATTCATATGTTATATTCCATATGGTGTTCGAAATAATCAGTCGTGCTGAGAGCAAAAGGGCAAAGCGAAGGATTCAGACAGATGTTACAGATTCTGGTTGAGAAATATTGATAATTTTTCATGTCCGTAATATATATGTATGTATGTATGTATGTATGTATGTATGTATGTATGTATATATATATATATATATATATATATATATATATATATATATATATATATATATATATATATATATATATAATGAAACAAATGAACATATAGACAGACAGATGAACAGGAGGTAGAAAGAATGTACTCGACTTGGCAACCGTGTGCATATTGACATGAAATAAAATATAAAAATATGTAAAAGTTGCACTTAGATTCGATTTAATTAGAAACGCCTATGAAGTACCGCCTTCTTATTCTTTAAATGCTTAGAGCAAAATTCTCTTATTACAGGACTTTCATTTCAGTAAAACAGTCGTTAATATAATTTAAGAGTTCAATAATTTTATGTTCGCTGTGATAATTACGGTGAAATGCGATTTAAATATGTTAAATCTTTCGAGGCTGTAATAATATTTCTTATTCACATTTGATCATTGATTCTACATGTTAATAGACATGGAATATTAATTTGTTTAATTGCAGAATTTGCAGTGTAGATTTTTGCATGGTTGTAAATTAATCTGTAGAGTAAAACAAAATTGGATTTAATAATTCGTATCAAAACCTATTAGCCTTTGATTTGTTTATTTCTGGATGTTTTCCACTCTTTCCATATACACAGTGATTTTACACACTCATGGATATAAAACAAACTCTAAATTGACTCTCTCTCTCGTTATAAACATATGAATTAGTAAGCTTTATATCTTTTGCATGAATAAGAGTTTAAAATGACGAGCATATATATACATCCATACATTGTACCACCCTGCAGTGCTTGTGTATGTGGGGAATGTAAATGTTTGTACTAATGATTGCTTCTTCAAAGGCATTGCCAAGAGATACTAACGTAATTATTAATCATATCTATCTAATTCGGCTAAGAATCTGATAACCGATCGACACGTTAGCTGGAATATTCTAGAATATACTAAAGGTAGATAAAATATATAAGCAAAGATTAAGTAAACCTGTACAAAGCAGCTCGTGAATTTTTTTAAAATTTAAATCCAGTTTGCAATGTTTAAGATGAACCAAATATCATTTCTGGAAATTAAACGGTTGATTGAAAAAGATAGATTGCACACTAGATATAGTGTCTACGTGAGCCTCTTTGTGCTCCGTATTTGGCAAAAATGTCTGAGGTAATATACGAAAATTGATAATGACAAGTGAAGTATTTAATTTATGATGTGGTCTTTTGTTTGTCTACTAATAATTATTTTAAATGGACAAGTAAAGACCTATCAGTTGCGGGGAAATAGGACATATTAAGATATAAAAAGCTAATTGTATTTGGTTCTTATATAGTTTGAAGCAGACAGAAAGCCTCTCGATGCTGTCATACTTGACTCAGTGAAAGATCCAAGATACTATAGTTCAAATGCAAGAGGACTGCACCAATATCGTCTGGTTCCTATAATAGCTAAATGGATTAGTGCAAAGCAAACTGGTGCGCCTTGCTTAAGGACAAATTGCGTTGCTCGGTACATGAATTGAATACACGAGATGATGATCATAAATCGAATGCTATAACCACGAAGCCACACGGACCAAGATAATCATTTTAGCTGCTAAACTATGCTATGTACAGTTTTGTGACTAAATGCTTTAACAATGTTTTTATTGCTCGTCGTTTATAGTAAAAGAAACTCATATTTTGCATAGCACGCATATTCTTCAATATCTTCAGATATCTACTAAAAATGTAACATTGCCAAAGACAAACAAGAAACGTTATTTTTTTATATCTTGCTTAGTAACCATTGGTAAAGAAATCGTATATTCAATAATTTCTAAGATATTATAGAGCCATTGCTAAATGTTAAAAGAAAATCAACGAAGCTGGATCACTGTATATGCAACAAATGATTTAGTAGTTGGGAAATTCAAGTTGAAGAGGTGTCCAAATATGTACCTCTAAATAGATAACGATATACTAAGTTAAAACGATGACATTTTTTAAATATATTATCGTTCCATGCTTTACGCCTTAATATGTTTTAGGTTGTGAATACATTTATGTGAAGAATATGATCACAAACTGTTTCAGAGTATATAAATGGTTGAAAACTTCACAGTACTTTTGTTAACTTTTTAAAGCTAATTACAATCATATATAACATAAAGAACATAAACACACAGGAAAACAATAACTATTTGATTTTAATTAATACCCTGTATTTCAGACATGCGTCTATGTTTGTGTTTTCATCCTTCTGATAAGAAGCTGCATGGTTAAAAACGCCTCCAGTTGGTGCGCCTCAAAATTTAAAAATGAAACAGTAAAAAAAAATAAATAAAATGAACACCGATAATACCAAATAGCATACAGTATTATTTTGTACCCTTGAACACTTTTTCAGTAAAATGAAAGCTTATTTGTTATTCAGTATTGTCGCTGATACAAACTAATATTCTATCATATTACTATAGTTAATGAAGATGGTGAAATTGTTATTTTTGGTAAATGTTTGATAAGGAGACATCAGGCAGAAGAAAATTCATCTGCATATAAACTTGAAGAGATTCAGAAATGAAATAATTTTACCTTGATCGTAGGTATGTCAGGTTACATTTCTTGCACTATCTAACAGCATGAAAAGGAGATAATGTATATGTTGCATTCTCAGATGTTTGATATTATCACTTGATTAGTTCCGGTGGACTGACGCTATCCTTAGTCTATCTGATATTCTTTTGTTGATATTGTGACAGCGATCATTCAAAATACGAATATGAACATAACGACCCCAGAATAGAAAGCATGGCTAACAATAACGTCAGCCTATAGTATGCAAGATTTAAGCCTAATCTGACATCGATAACACAATTACCATTCACGTGAGTTATATTATGCATACTATCATTCTAACTATACAAACACATCAGATATTAACTTAAAACTTGTTTACAATAACATTACACATAACGAAATAAAACTCAGCAGCGAGCGTCAAAACAAAGTAGTAATAAAATGAAGTAAATGATACATAAAAACTAATGTGTATTTTTACCAAGCACAAATCACAAGGGAAGGTATTCTGCCATAATTAACAATGCTTACACTCAATCAACAATCAAATGCTTTTCACGCCACAGTAAAATTTGAAGCATTAAGTAGACGAAGAGCTAAAACACACGATGAACACCTCCTATCTACTTATGGTATTAGTCTCATTAAATGTATACTATAAAAGTACTGATATTTGTCAGGACGTAATCGAAGTATACATGACAAATATTACAATCAACAAATTACTAGAATTGCAAAATCAATAAACCTGAACACTTCTCAAAATTGTAGTAATTCTTAAATAGCTAAAAATGAAAAAAAAAAGAAAATAAATAAATATGATCATAGACATAAGTACTCTCTGTAGCAAATCCTTGAAATTTAGAAATAGAATCCTCCTTCGTATCACCAGTCGGTGCATTGATAATTCTCAATGAGCAGTCATCCAGAAATCCCGGAGAGAGAATTCCTCTTAAGGAAAAATAAATTCCAATATTAGCACAATCCTAATAACTACAGCATCAAGATACATTTCAAATCCTTTCTCCTTTACCTATTTATAAAAAGAATACTAAATATCCGATTAAAATATTACGCGTTCCATTATGTCCAGACAAAGACAAGAAGTACATAAAAATAAGAAGCAGAAATATCGTTATTAACGACAAAAAACCTGTGTATATTATGGGAAAAAAGAAACATGTACAGAATAACAGCCATTGTTATCCTTGTAGTGATTCTAAATAATGGCTTAAAAACTCTGTCTCCATCACCAGATATTTAGAAAAAACGGCAGGAGAAGCTTCTGACTGGCAACCAAAATATAAAACAATGCATACCAATGATTGTAGAGTGGACCTCAACAAGTCAAGGGCAGAGTAAATATGAAGAGCAGGGTCTGTTAATGATAGTACCATAGATCTGCTGATTCTGAGATAACAACAACAACAACAACAACCACAAAAGCAACAGCGAATAATTCACTAAGGAACTTCAACTACAATCTATTCTAAAGAATAATATCATTAGCCAATCAGTAGTTTAGATATTGCTTACGATTGAACGTGTATGAATCGTAATATATTTGATATTTGTCAATCACAAACAACTAATATCAGCTCTCGATTTTCTTGTTCATCACTGAGTATATCACATTTTGTTCATCATTGACATAAATGAATAGAATTGAATTGTATTATTTATGCTGTACATTTTATCTATTTATTTATTTTTTTTGCTTACTATTTGAAGATGGAAAATATATATTTTGGTCGAATCTGTTCAGTACGAAGTAACTAAAGGAGCATTAACAATTGTATATGCACTGCAAAGGAAAGCTTGTGAGGTTGGGATGGAGAAATGGAGATAGAAATATTTGAATAGGAGAAAAATATTTAGTTTACATTTCATTAGCTGCATTAAAGATTTCAGTCAGTGAAGTTTTGTAGGGGCGGTATAGAACAGTTTCAATATATATTCTCCATTGCTGAAGCGACAACAAATATTTGAACGTCTGCGCTCAGCAATGATGTTCAAATTGAAATTGTTTGGTTATTGATATCTTGAGTGAGGGTCCTTCCTCCCCGTGTTTTTTCTCGATATATGACATGGCTGAAGTAGTCCCAGTTGCGTCCATTCACAAATATTGTTGTGTATTTTGTGAGGAGAACACGCAGTTATTTGTATAGAATTCCGAGAGCATTTTAAACTGGATACTCAGTGAGTTTCTCTTTTCATTGTTAATTAGAAAAATAACTTCATGTAAACCTATTTTATATTTTATCGTTTAGTGGTAATTGTGTCCCTGTCTGCGTTCTGGATTCGAATCCCTCAATAGCTTACTTTGGTGTAGACGTAACTAGTCACTCGATTTAACAAAATATTCTCCAGCTTTCGCTGCCTTTAGCGGAGTAAAATCTTCTAAAAGCGTTCGGTTCTGCTCATATGTTTGAGTATACCTCACTATCTCCCACCAAACTCAGCAACACCTCGACATTGAATTTAAACATAATTAAAGATAACGATAAACATTCATTTTCTATTTCAATTCAATTAAAAGCCCTACACATTCGTTTGCACAAATCGTTATACCAGTTTTTGTCGACTCGCTTTAACAAATTACTAAAGGTTATGTTAATTAGAGTATTGGTTAGAGTATTGTTGTTGTCTGTACCACTATACTGTTACTCTATTCAGACTAATAGTAAAAAACCTATTTGACCCATATACCTAGGGCTGTAATTCCTCAACATTAATTCCTCAACACTTTGATAGTAGTAAAATGACCTGATACTACTATGAACAGTGAAACCTTTAGATTCTAATACATTTTATAGCCTTGTCCATGCATACTGCTTACACCTTCCCTCTCTTTAGAAGTAATTGTCCCTTTGCTATCACCACTAGATAAGAAACAATAAAATCTGAGACAGTAAAAACTTTTGTCTAGAATCAATTACTAGCTTGATAGACTCGGCTATGTCAAGATGGACTTATGTATTCTTCCTCGCATTTGGATTTTTATGTATTCTCTCTCCCACTTGGATTTGAAATGTTGCCACATTTATAGTATGTCTTTTCTACAGTAATTTTTCTGCATTTTCGTGCAGCTGAAGATGGCTCTTCATATTGCATTTAAGGTAATGCTCGCATTACTTAAATAAATTGAAGTAGCATGAAACGTGCGTACTGCAATCACCTTTGAAATCCGTGTTGCTTATTTTCTTATTTTAATCAGCTATCCTTTTGGGATGCGATATTCGGCTGCCTACGCATAAGTACCATATTCTACCTTGAATCTATATCTAAACAGTATATATATATATATGCACACACACAAACATACGCACATACACACGCACAAACACACACATATAACGATTAAATCTCTTTCGTTGAAATATATATCAACATTGCGTAATCTATTTGCGAGTAAGTTGTTGACAATTTTATATAAATGGTTTATCTCAAAGTTCACAGGGTGCAAATTTATGCATTTGAAAAATATGCTGCTGGTTGTGTCTGGAAAGTTAAAGTGGCTCTGCCTTGAAGACATCTGTGGTAGTTAGATTCCTTGACTTGGTACCGAAACATTGCGAAAAGTAAACAGAAGTACGTGTGTGAATGTTTGTGTGTGGTCAGGTAGTGCTGTGTGCGTAGGTGCAGGCAAAAGGTTCAAAACAAAATTCAACGTCAAGAGGTGAGACATGATTACAATTACTGCACTAGCACATCACACCTAATTATTCAAATTTCAAGTTCTAGGTCACCAGATGTAGATATATATATATATACATACATACATACATACATACATACACCGCTAAGTTACAGGGACACAAACACACCAGCATCGGTTGTCAAGCTATGGGGTGGGGACAAACAGAAAGACACCCACACACACAAATATATAATATATATATATATATATATATATATATATATATATATATATATACGACAGGCTTCGTCCAGTTTCCGTCTACCAAATCCACTCTCAAGGCTTTGGTCGGCCCCAAGGCTATAGTAAATGACACCCATAGTGCCACGCAGGTTGGTTATATTCAAGGGAATTTAGTTCATACTGTTTTAGTCATACTGGAACACCACCAGGATTTTGTACTTCTTCAGGGTGGCGGGATTGCATATTCCTACACATTTCCGCCTCGCTGTTGGTCTATTTGGTGTATGAAAGAGTTTGACATTGCTGCCCTCGACTACAATTCATGCTGGGACATTGGTTCATCTGGTTTTGTGGGCAGGAGAATATCAAATTGTATTTTAAAGACATTTAGGAACAACGCTTCATAACCTTGTGTCAGAACTTTGATGAACTGTAAGCTTTTGAAACCAAAGCTATTGGACTACCTGGCCCTGACTTCAGATAAGGCGTACTGTACCTTTCATACAATGCAGTTGTGTCCAGTTTGGGAATTTGCATAACAGCTGATACTGAAATTAGGTAGTAGCCTGTGGATTTCTCTCGACTGGAACGTTCAGAGAATCCAGTGGCACATTCTCAGGGCCATGTCAACTTCGCTGTTTATGTGGGTAGTGCATCTTATGTTATTGTCTTCAATTACACCCAAGTCTCAGATGATGTTGGATGCCACTAGAGTGTCACCTGAAGGAAAGGAATATGGGAGTTTCAGGGTATCCCCTTATCCAAACTGGATTAACACAAATTTGTCCTCATTCAGCAGCATATAACTCTTTTCCGCCCATTGGATAACATCCATATGTATACATGTATATACATATTTACATAAAATATACATATATGAATACATCCATAGATAAATACAGACACACATGCATACACACACACACACACACACACACACACACACACACACACACACATACACACACGCACACACACACACACACACACACACACACACACACACATATATATATATATATATATATATATACATACATATCCGTATGTATGCACATATGTACATATATACTTAATATATGTATATATATATAGAAATATACACACTCACACGTATAAATGTCTGATTGCTTATCTATCTATCGATCGATCCATCTATCTTTCTTTCATTCTCTCTCTCTCTCTCTCTCTCTCTCTCTTTCTTTTTCTTTCTACCTATCTATTGGGATAGTGTATACTATTTGCAACATCACTGTATAGTTGAAATGATTCACCATTTCTAATTAATTTCGTTTTAACAATTTTAATTAATAATCTATTCAATTATGTGTTGCAAGCTGTAGTACGTTAGGGACAATTACAATGCTTTTATCCGTACGTACAAATTTCATTACATATTCTAGAGTCAATTCATCTACAGTGTACCCGTGATTCCAAGTTCAATTAATGTCAATTTCTGGTGCATTACAAGTATATAAACGCTATTCATTCATTCAGTGTGAGAGGATGACTATCACTTTGTCCATGCAATCACGCTAATCGATTGCACCCTTCATTAACAAAAGTTAGGCATTTGTTTTATTACACTGAAAGGATCTTCTAAACATTGGTATTTTAACCTTCGAGGTTTGTTGATTCAGTAAGTTGCTAGTTATGTGACAAACCGAAGAAATGTTCGTTTATTTTTTTAAAATTTTGACGCAATTAAGACATTTTGTACTTGTTGACGGTGATTATATTGCAAAATCCAATCATGTACCGTTGATAATTTTGTAATTTGTCCCTAGTCTTCACTGATCGCACACTATGACCAAAAGCATTCCCGCTATATCCAATTTTCTTCTTAGATACTAATTTCCAATTTTTTTTTTATCCACCGTTTTAACACTTATCCTTAACCACTAAGCCACATTCATTAAACTGACACATGCACGTGAGTGAATGTGAGTGCGTTTGTGTGTGTGATATGGATATAAGAAACATGCTATATGTATATATACACGATTACCAACCAACATAAACAGATACATACGACAACATATTCATCAAGTGATCAACGGACGTTATATGGAGCCTCTTTCAGATTTTGATGGTATCGCAGGTAAGTTATCTATCGATAATTACGAAGCTCGGCAGACACGTTTATTGACTGTCTAAGATACTCGCATGAAATGTGAACAAAAGAGTTTTAAATTTTCAACATAGTCCCTATTGCTGCTCACATACCTCCTATATCGGTGTTGCAGTGGTAGATCCCAGTGCTGAAGAAGCTTTCCTCCTGTTGGTCAATAATGTAAGTTGCAGCAGATATGACGTCATCATGCTTGTGACACTGGTTCCCAGCCAAGTATGTTTTCATATCGGGGAACAAAAGATAGTAAGATGGGTTCAATAGGGAGGGTTAACAACCAGCTCAAAGCCTCAGGCACGCACAGAAGCCATTCAGTTTTCGTTTCGTAACTGCCTCAGCAATTAGGTATTGTACTTTCTATTGATGGCATGGCATTTTTGAAGATATCCAAGAAACACAATACCTTTTGCATCCCCCAAACGCTAAAGCCAACATCTTCCTTACAGATGAAATGAACTTGGCCTCGTTTGAAGCAGGTGACGAGGAGTGTTTCCACTATATGGATTGTCTGTTTGTCTCAAAGGAATAAAGCCCACAAACATCCTGTGTTAGAAAATATTTAAGGAAACTACCTGGATCTGCCTCAACGTCAGATTTTCCTGTGATGTGATCAACCTGGTTCGTTTTTGAACAGGTGTCAGAAGATGTGGTACCCACCCAGCAGAAGCCTTCGTCATACCAAATCCATTGTGCAGTATATTTTCAACTTTTTCACAGGATATGCTAATAGCATTAGGTATTTGATTTATAATCAATCGCCTTTCATCTATCTGCACGTGATGATCACAATGAATATTTACCCTGTGATATCTTCAAGACTTTCGATTTTCCTCCTAAATACAGCTGCTCTCTTTCGCACTGTTGATATAGCTGGAGCGCCCCCCCCCCCCTAATGCAGCCACCATGTCAGCAAGAATGTTCTGGTTTGCCAAACTCTTTTACTGTAGGTACTTGACTGGACGACGATGCAAAGTTTTGTGCATTTTAAGTCGCTACCAGTAACATTTTGAAGTTATCTTAGAACAGTTAGATGACAGCTTATCCGAATAAAATGAGTTGAAATTTATGCATGCAAGAATTCACAGCTTAGCATCAACTTTCATTGTCAGCGAATAAGTTCTCGGTCCACACTCGTACAGGAAACTGATGAGTTATTTGCTGATACACCGTGTCAAATTGCAGTTTGTATTCCAGGATCAAAATGAATATATATTAGACTAGAATCATATGAGCTTAATGCAAGAATGAGTTGGAATGAGGCTGAATCATCCAAGAGTTCATTACATTACAGAAAATACTGGTAGAAATTATGAACAAGAAAAGACCTTTGATATATAAATTTGGCATCTAATGACAGAAAAGAATGCTGATTTCTAACCACTGGTTAGAGATCTGTCTTTACTACCTCTAGCACAATAAACTCTGTTCCTCGCATTCAGTTTGTCTTTTGGTTCTTCAAGGAAAGCACATCATACAACATGTCTTTTCTATCCCTGTTACTATAGCTACGTTCATTTCCCCACGTCCCGCATTATGGTCTATGTACTACCGTCTCTACCCAGAATATGGTCCATAATGCATCTCCTCTATTCTTATATTTTTCATGTAGATATTAGGCTATGATACTTCAACATCAGTCTTAGAGAGCATGCAAAGCTATACGCACAGCCGTTTCATCTGGATGTAGCAAGTAGAAGCAAGGATTTCCGGTAGTTTGTATATTACGCACAGAAATTCTCGAACTTTATTAATATGAATGATTCTCAGGCTATTTTGGATTTGTTCAAATGTCTCTACCTTCATAATCAATGAAATTTATAACATTTTTTTTTTTGCATGGGTGACTGAAAAAACATGGTAGATCGTTATTGTCCTCACCATCATTAAGCTAGCATTAAAATTTCACCCAACTATTCTTTTTTAGAATTCTATACCCGTACTCTTTTTATTGTAGCCATCATGTGGCGCTTTTACAGAAAACTAAATCAGCTACATCGATCTGTCAACTTGAAAACACCATGATCATTAGGCCTTTGACCAAACCAAATGATTAGGAAATAACTAAACAACTTTGTAAGGTTTTAATTCGATTTCTGCTCTTAGAAAGAGAACTAAATTTCATTTGTCTCATTTGCTTAACACAAAATACCAGTTATATGTTAGAATACGATTTATTGTGTTCGACTCACAACGTTTGGGGATTTTGTGTATAACTTAACAAGCGATGCATATTTATAATAAAATATTGCCGCAGCAAGAACTCTAGTGAAATATATTTTGTAATAACCATTAGTAAACGCAATTACCTTTAGAAATTAGTCATAATTGCATAAGTATACAGATTACAGAAGTAATGTGCAAGTATTCGTTAATAAAATGTTTCAATAACTGTTCCATTGAATGACCAATGAAGTTGAGTAATGTAACTGAGAATGAATTACCCGAAATGATCGTTAAAATTGGCTTACAAATGTTTAGTTCGTTTCACGTGGCTATCACATAGTGTAAATATATTTTGGTATAAGTAGGCAGACAAAAATATAACTACATAGAAAATATGTAACAGATTGGCAGTATTAATAGTATTAATCATGCTTAACTATTAATATGCTTAATTATTACTGAAGCAATAAAATCAAAAAGAGTAAATTGGAAAGAAAGGTATTACGCAACAGAATGGGAATATTGACAAGTGTTGCGAACAAGTTGACTTGAAATTAAATTTCGATTGAATTAGTATAGTAAATATAGCTAGAAGCTCTAACTTTCGACTCTGGGGAAATTGATATTACCTCGTCAGGTAGTGCAGAAATAAACACCAGGTAGAATTAATCGGTATATTTCAGTTTTTGGATTTTGTTAAACACTACGATTAGTTGATCGACAATTTCGAGATAAATGATAGCCAAACATGGGGGTTTGACGTCTAGAATGCTGTCAGGCACTCAAAGCTCTTCTCCTATCAAGTAATATGTCCGGTGCGGCTTCAAAAAGTTCAGCTTTGTATAATAGACACATATCAAGGGCAGCGAAGTGATATACTCGCGCAAGGTTTTGGAACTAAAAACTGGTCTGTATAATTTCAGTTCAAACAGAACTTTACAGACACAGAAGTGCTAACAGTCTGTCAGAGATGTACGTTAGCCGTTTCGAATGCTCATTTAACTTCTCAGCATTACGGTTTTGAGAAATTGAGTCGAACATATACTCTCTTCTACTCTAGGCACAAGGCCCGAAATTTTGGGGGAGGGGGACCACTCGATTAGATAGACTCTAGTACGCAACTGGTACTTAATTTATCGACTTCGAAAGGATGAAAGGCCATGTTGACCTCGGCGGAATTTGAATTCAGAACGTGAAGATAGACGAAATATCGTGAAGCATTTCGCCCGGCGTGCTAAAGTTTCTGCCATCTCGTCAAACACATATTGACGTGTGTACGGCAAACCCGAATATCAACTCTAGTCCACCATGAAACTATCTCACTGTAAAATTTCATCCTTGAATTGTATGCTTCTTTCCTGTCAGTTAGCTTTAGCGAAAGATACACAACTGTAACGTGGGCATGACTAAAATTACTTTTCGGTGAAGTAGTTCATCTACATTTTCAGTTTTAAATGGACAGGAAAATGAGGTTAGAGAGGGACACAACAGATATTTGTTACTTAATTTTTCTACCTAGTTTTACTATTTCCTTTAGTGCCAGAACAAAACTATGATGTATCTAAAATCTTCCACGTCGGTTTTAGTTTTCATTCTTTCGGGATTGAGATAAAAATTACCAGCTGAGCACTGGTATCGATGTAAACTTCAGACTTCGTGCTTATAGTATAAAAGATTGTTATTATTATTATTATTATTATTATTATTATTATTATTATTATTATTATTATTATTATTATTATTATTATTTTGGTCTGATTCAGGTTTGATCTTGTTCTTGGTAGGATTTATGTGGGTAGCAGGTAACTACCTGTAATCTTAGGTATCCACAAGTTTCCAGCAGTCTTTCAAGTGCTTAGAACCCTCCTAATAATCCTTGCTGTCCCTAAGAGACACACGTTCTGTAGGAGCTCAACCGGACACTCTATTCCAGACTCCTTCATTATAATTGTCATTGTCGTCGTTGTTGTTGATGTTGTTGCTGTTTATGTTTTTGTCGCTGATATTGTTTACGATGAGGATTTTGTTTGCCCCCAACACTGAAGGTCGTTTTGGAAGCTCCGAAAGCTTGTGGTTTATTTTCCTTTTTAGTAGCCTGTTTTTGTTAATTTAATTGTGCTGCCTTGTTTGTTAGTTGGCTACAATCATAATAAACGAACCAATCGTTTTTGTTATCCGTGTTTGATACACGGAGCGTAATTTTAAAGCGAAGAACAATTTCTAAAACCTGAAATATCAATTCTAAAATGGCGTTGTCTTTCATGTCCAAGCAGCAAGCGAAGACGCTGGAATAAGGTTAAGAAAATCCCCTTTAACTGTATTCTTCCACGCACTACTACTAAAGACTTAATAGCAATTAAAATGTTAGTACACGTAACTGTAGCAACAACAACAATAACTACACAAAGTCATTAACAATAGTACAAGCATGCAAATAAAACTGCAACATAAACAATAGTTCAAGCAAGAACAATCATATGCCATTAAAGACGATAGTAAAATCAAGTGTTGCTGCAAATCCGGTACTGCCAACTGTAGCGGCGCAATAAAAACCGCCGCCATCTTTATCATAAACACCTCAATGCAAATCAATAACGATAGCGATATTTTGAATCAAGTGCATCCTGAAACACTAGAGATGACCTCTGACCAAACAGAGATCCCAGGACAGCAGCAACAGTAGGTACTAGTGAAAAGTAGAAGATCTGGATTTTGCCAGTTGTGTAGATACTTATAAACTCAAGCCTTATTCCATCAACAACAACGAAGACACAACAATGAACGACAACGTGCGCATGCCATACGATCCCAATGAAGTGTGTTCGACTTTTCTGCAGCACTTTGCTCAAATGTTAGGGAAAAGTGGCTTGCAATAATGCTGGATAAATGTTAGTACCTTTATTGAAGGTCTGATGCGAGTCTCAGCAAAAAATGCAGCATATTGCTAAACGCCGTTAACAGCCGAGATAACACGGAAAGGGATGGTTGACTGACCGACAGAACCGGAAAAAGGATTCATCCTGAACAGATATATCCTTCATAACTTCCAACTCGGCGATGCATCATAGACTGAGTGGGTAAAGAACATGGTATGAGTGGGGTCATGATCAATTTAAATCAATCAAAATCTTTCTATTACATCGACAACTAATACTTTGCCGTTGTTTTCTTAACGGTCAGTATTTTTCCCAACATACACTGTTTAATCGTTATAATTTACTGCGAAATCTACACAGTGGTTATGAGGAGAGATCTCGCATCAAAGCCTATTCGATATCACGCAATATCGCTCAGTTACGGTAGTCTTTCCTTGTCACTTCTACATGTGGTGACTCTAATATCACTACTGCAAAAGCTAAAGTCTTCACGAGGTGTATTCTACAAGTAGGATGCACAGGATCCGTATCGGATAGCGTAAACGATATCAACGACATTTTGTCAGACATCACACACATCGAAGCAATCGGCACTTCTCCAATTGACTACGAGGCGGAAACGTGAGTAATAATCAACAAAGAAAAGTCAGTAGCCTTACAACACGGTACGCTGAGAGGCAGGGTCATGCCGTTCAATTGTGCACGGATTTAAAGTGTTCGGTGTCTGTTTTGGTCTGGTTCTCCACGTGTCGAACGTCGACGTCGTCTCCATCATATATTACTTTGTGACCGTTCTTCCATAGTTCAAATCTTTCAGAACAAAAGCGTCTGCCGTTTAAGCCGCCTGTTTCCAGACTCGCTTTTCATAGTTATTCTTTTCAATGACCGGGCACACATCAGTGTACCAAATTTGAAACACTTCAATCAATTTAAAAATGTTTAATTGAGAAAACAGAAAAAACCTTCTTTACCACGCTCTCTGTCACTCCTCCGCTATACATTCATGTCGTTCACGCTAAGTGTGTATATATTGTGTGTGTGTGTGTGTGTGTGTGTGTGTGCGCGCGCGTGTGTGGCAGTCAGCGTCTGTGTATGCATGTCTGAAAGGAATTTCATTATGGTGACAGTGTTAAAAGACTCAAACTGTATCTTTAGCGAGCTAACAGAATTCTTTACATCTATGCACCAAATTGAAAATCGAACTCTTAATCTATCGATACATTATACATTGCCCCAAATAATGCAGAAATAGGCCCTAATTAAGAGGCTTATCTGTCAGAGAAGACATGATCTAACGTGTAATAATAAAATTGAAATAAAGACGTTCTATTGTGAAAATTGACTGGCAGCGAAGAGATACTCAGCTTGTTTTTTGTATATTTTTTTATATTCTATACTCTGTGGTAGCTAAAACAGAATATGATTATTTTGATTTATAATGGCAGGCTGTTTTCTATATTGAGAATAGTATTTATTTAATAAAGAAAGATGCTCTCAAACACAAATTGTACAAAATGTTCAACTGTACATTTATCTGGAAACTAAAAATGAAAACGAAAGAAAATTTGCAGCATCGAAAAATTTGATATATCAAATCTTACAAACGCGAAAAATAAGGAACTTATGAAGAAAAGGAACAGCACAAGGTTTTCCTAGTGGGTCGATACAGAACAATTAACACAAAGACACAGTGATAGTATGTTTGGTCGACACATTTAGCGTAAACAAGTTATACAGCATAATTTTAAATGGCGCAGAGGAAAGTAGGATTTTCAGATGATATCAAACATGTGCCGCAGGGAGTTCTGGTCCATGTGGTTTCCAACATTCACAGCAGTTTTGTACTAAGAAACTTGCTTCCAAAATAGATCATTCCGGATTTAGTCCAACTGCGTAGCACCTTGTGCAAGAGTCTTCTCGTATAACCTCGGGCCGACCAAAGATTTGTGAGTGGATTTGGTGGACGGGAACTGAAAGAAACCCGTCGAATTTATGTCTATCCACATATATGTGTCTTTGTGTCTGTGTTTGCCCTCTACCACCGCTTGTCAACCAGCGTTGG
>NC_142930.1:29219389-29226889 GCF_046866305.1 Octopus bimaculoides | reverse complement strand
CATTTAAAGAGGATAAGAAGCATTTCTACCACTTCTCACAGCACTTTCCTGGGATAATGGAACTGTAGCTATAACATCTTTATATATTCTTATTTTTATTACTACATTCATTCTCCTATTTCCCTATATACTCCTTATTTCCTTCCTTTTCCAAAATAACTCCTTATATTGAATTCTAATATTTCCATCCATTTAACCATCTCATATCGTCTCTGTTGGTGGGATATCACTAATATCATAGAAAAAAATGTAAGACAAACTTTCACTTTATAAATATACTGAAAATTCCACACAGCATTGGTTTAGTTGTCTCATTGTATTTAACACGCACGCACGCACATACACACACAAACACACACACACACACACACACACACACACGCACACACACATACATATATTTGTATATGATTTAACATGAAACTGATTGATTACTGAATATATTCTAATAGAGTAAGAAGTTAATAGCATCTTCGAAGTTTGTACGGTGTCATGAAATTAATAACGGTGTGGTAGGGAAAATTTCATAAGCAAAGTCAATGTATGTCTGTACACCCCTCCACACTTTCCCACATATATATGTGTGGGCATATATATATATATATATATATATATATATATATATATATATATATATATATATATATATATATATATATATATATATATATATATATAGCAATGTTAATTCTCTAAATGAAGTATTAACAGTAACTGCACGATAAAGTGTAGTATATTGCCACTTAAGTGTGGCTGACCCCTAGGGGTGGATGTTACTGTTGCTTTTAGCCCCAGGAGGACATCTCCTCCAGCTGGCTTATCGACACACGACTGTGTCCTGTTTGCCAAGGGAAGTTATCCCTCTCACCACGATCTGCAGCACGAACGGATCCGGATTTCAGGGTTATTTCCCTTCGTCGGCGTTCGATAGCTGCTGACCTTGGTGAGAGAGACAAAAACCTGGCAATCTTATATCTTCTTTTCCAGTGAAATTCTTCACTGATATCGAAAAGGTGAAAACAAGCAATGTTAATTCTCTAAATGAAGTATTAACAGTAACTGTACGATAAAGTGTAGTATATTGCCACTTAAGTGTGGCTGACCCCTAGGGGTGGATGTTACTGTTGCTTTTAGCCCCAGGAGGACATCTCCTCCAGCTGGCTTATCGACACACGACTGTGTCCTGTTTGCCAAGGGAAGTTATCCCTCTTACCACGATCTGCAGCACGAACGGATCCGGATTTCAGGGTTATTTCCCTTCGTCGGCGTTCGATAGCTGCTGACCTTGGTGAGAGAGACAAAAACCTGGCAATCTTATATCTTCTTTTCCAGTGAAATTCTTCACTGATATCGAAAAGGTGAAAACAAGCAATGTTAATTCTCTAAATGAAGTATTAACAGTAACTGCACGATAAAGTGTAGTATATTGCCACTTAAGTGTGGCTGACCCCTAGGGGTGGATGTTTTCACCTTTTCGATATCAGTGAAGAATTTCACTGGAAAAGAAGATATAAGATTGCCAGGTTTTTGTCTCTCTCACCAAGGTCAGCAGCTATCGAACGCCGACGAAGGGAAATAACCCTGAAATCCGGATCCGTTCGTGCTGCAGATCGTGGTGAGAGGGATAACTTCCCTTGGCAAACAGGACACAGTCGTGTGTCGATAAGCCAGCTGGAGGAGATGTCCTCCTAGGGCTAAAAGCAACAGTAACATCCACCCCTAGGGGTCAGCCACACTTAAGTGGCAATATACTACACTTTATCGTGCAGTTACTGTTAATACTTCATTTAGAGAATTAACATTGCTTGTTTTCACCTTTTCGATATCAGTGAAGAATTTCACTGGAAAAGAAGATATAAGATTGCCAGGTTTTTGTCTCTCTCACCAAGGTCAGCAGCTATCGAACGCCGACGAAGGGAAATAACCCTGAAATCCGGATCCGTTCGTGCTGCAGATCGTGGTGAGAGGGATAACTTCCCTTGGCAAACAGGACACAGTCGTGTGTCGATAAGCCAGCTGGAGGAGATGTCCTCCTGGGGCTAAAAGCAACAGTAACATCCACCCCTAGGGTCAGCCACACTTAAGTGGCAATATACTACACCTTATATATATATATATATATATATATATATATACTGAGAGTATTGGAGAGAGAGAGAGAAAGATTTACGTTGCAATGGAAAAGCTGATAGTGGCTTCGACGTTTCGGCAAACCCATCGTCTGCAGTGTGATAGCACCGATCAAATCGAAATTTCTAAGTTGCTGCTAACCATTGCCTTCAAATTATTTCGTAAAATGTCTTAAGTATTAAAATGTCTTCAGTAATTCTTCAGTTTAGTGTTAAAAGATTCCTTACGTACATACAAACACACATACATACATACATACATGCACATGCACATGCACACGCGCACACAGATACAACACAAACGCTCACACACAGATACACACACACATATATATGTTTCAACCAGAAGCCATAGAATGTCAGTATGTATGATAGATGAAAGCATTTCTTTAACCAATTGCCATCCTAACGATGACGACCATTCTGTAGCCTTCCCCATATGATAATTTCAGTGCATAATGAATTATGTTGACAGTAATATACATGCAGTGCATTATTGAATAGTATTGTATATTCACAAATCAATGCAGATAACAAAAAAAATAAGAAAAACAAACAAACAAACAAACAAACTAGTTCATGAGGTCATAAAAACATCATGGTTACACCAATGATTTAAATCTTTCTCTCGCTCCCTCTTTCTCTCTCTCTCTCACGCTTTATATATATATATGTATTTATATATATATATATATATATATATATATATATATATATATATATATATATATATATATATATATATATATGAATATATATATACACACACACACACACACACACATATATATATATATATATGTTTCATATATATATATATATATATATATATATATATATACATACTTACATATATATATCAGTTGGTTTAGAATGTCGATTTCAACAGTGAGCATATACGTTGTGTGCACAGTATATACATATATACGGAACAAAAAGAATGAAAAATCAATAGAGACAGTGATGCAGGCAACAGGCAAACTGACAGAAACACAAATGATATGCGTACTAAAGCGAGAAAGAATCACAAACAAATGAAGCCATTCCGAAGAGAAGAGTAGAAGAGATAAATACCCCTTTAAGTGCTGAAAACCGGTGTGTTTTGTGCTGCTCAAGCTCTGTTAAGACACCCTGGCAAAATAGATAGGCAGTAAAGAATAAGGAATAGGTGACAGAAATATATAATGCAGAATATATATATATATATATGATGCAAAAAGATAAAATGAGGGATTAATTACTACTACTACTACTACTACTACTACTACTACTGCTACTGCTACTGCTGCTGCTGCTGATGATGATGATGATGACGCTGCAGCTGCTACATACAGTAATATAAATTATGCATATATACACAGATAAATAGATACACTGAGAGAGATAGAGTGAGAGAGAGATGGAAATACAGGGTGATATGAAGTAATAATGAATAATGGTAGTAATAATTAGTATTTATGATTTCCTCCATTAGCTGAGAGAGAAACAAGAGGTAGAATTTCTATTCGATTTAGAAATATTTAAACTCAGTAGTAGTAAAACTTAGTTTTGAAAATTAACAAATGATTTTTTCTTTTTGTTTGGACAATATATGATTGCAGTTTGTATATTACTCCTTCCCCGACTAACGGAAATAAAAGGCTCTGAATATATCTGTAGAGAAGAATATCAACATTTTTCACCTCGGCTAGATAATTTGCACCATATCCAATCAGATGTCCCGATTATAATTAACATCATTAACGATGTCCTGTCATAGGCCATTCAGATTCTTTTTCTCTATTATATCTCCGTCATTTAGCTGCTATTTCTAAGAGGCCGGCACATCGCATAGAGCCTGCCTTGTTTGATTGGGGAAAAGATGTAACATATGCTCTTAATTACCTATAGTGAAAAGATAACGAACAGCGAAACGAATGATAACAGATGAAGGAATATGTACGGTGAAAAGTCGAGGATTGAGGAAGTAGAATTCAAAAAACGTTCCGTAAATATATGAGTAATATTCAGGCTGTCTTTATAGCAATCTATAATTAAAATCCGTATCCAGTTTAGTTCCAGTCTTTTTTGCAATATGAAAGCAAGCCACTCCAGTTTCATCTTTTCCTTTCGTCTTTGTTCGATCGATATCATGAAAGCGGTTCAAACATTCAAATATGCAGATACCGTGTCTTCCTGACCCATATGGTGATGAAGTACGTATGTGCCATTGACTGCTTCTTTTAAATCAATTTCAGCATTCCACTTATTATAATGATCGCACTTATAATAAATAATAATCAGTATAATGGAGAGATCACAGTGTACTAGCACATTCTGTTCCGGAAATATATATTCAGTAGAATGTCGTATACGTTGTTCGAAGCAAATCTCTCAGATAAAAGAATTGATTTTAAATGCTTTGATGATCACTTAAATTAGAAACGGTCAGGACTGCAGCTGATATAATCCACCACAAACTCTGTAAACAAATGGATGGCTTATGCCTGTATTAAGAAATTTAACTGTACAAGATGAAGTTTGGTAGTGGATGTAAGTAACGTACATGAGGATGTCAGCAAAGCATGTTCGAAGTCCCCTCGTCAAATGTACTAAGTAAACAGAATTGAAGATATTGAATTATAGTCAAACATTTTGAAAGGTACGTGTAAGACACGTCAAGGAGGGACAAGGATTTGAACGGAGGACGACTACAATGCTTAAGCAGCAGCATACGTAGACAATTTATTAATAAGTAATTCACATCGCAATAATTTCATTGTACATCCAGATAGGCAATGTTAATAAGCAACCAAATACACACACACACGCACACATCATACATACACACACACACACGTATATAAGTATATATATATATATATATATATATATATATATATATATATATATATATACCCGGAGTTCATATACATGCATATAAAGACTAAACCAATACGCCCCAAAATTCCAAATGCTATTTTAATTAAAATTCATTGATTGAAGGGACGGCAGAATCAATGGATGTTTGCTTATATACTTGGTCTGCAGATTGAAGAAAGGTGTTTATCCTTACTTCAAGAGATTAAGTGCAACCAAATGATTCGAAATCACCATACACAAAGTAGTGAACTGAAGAGTAACCGAAGGATTTGGAAACTCTGTTTCGAATATCGAGTCAATAGCAGCCAAATTGATTTTCCTAGACACCCTCCTCGCATACCCACCTCCCCCTTCATCGTCACCCTCCACCTTCATCGTCAACCCTCCGTCATAAGCTCACCCCACCCCACCCCACCCCACTCCTACCTCACCTTCCCACCTCACCCCATCCAATTCCTTACACCCACCCCTACCCACATACCCTTACCTCTACCCATACCGCTACCTCTACCACCACCCTCAGCCTAACCCACCCTCCACCCATGCCTTCCCCACCTCCCAACAACCTCACATCACACCACACACACACTACAACTGACCGACTCTTTTCTCCCCTCCCCATTTTCACACATGCATACGTCAAGATCACCAGTATTCTCTCTCTCACACACACAGCTCCTCGTTCTTCGATCACCGTTCTTTCTCCCCCTTTGTTATCTCCCCCTTTGTTATCTCCCCGTTTGTTATCTCCCCCTTTGTTATCTCCCCCTTTGTTATCTCCCCCTTTTCTTAGCTCTCCTGTGTAAACTTTCTAAACTTCCGGTCAGCAGAAGCCATGACAGTAGTCATGATAGATCGTTGACCGGTGACTATCCATTTTTATTCTCCGTGTTTTTCTCCTTGTTTTCTCCGTATTCTTTCTGTTGAAGAGCGTAGCTCGAAACGTTAAAGACTTTCCGTATTCCCGAGCGTCATACTAATACATCATTCTGCTGTTTACACCACCTGTCCTCATCTGTTGTTGTTTTTTTTCGTACATTCTCCCATATATATATATATATATATATATATATATATATATATATATATATATATATATATATATATATATATATATATATATATACATATATATATATATGGTGAAGTATATTGACACTTAAATGTGGCTGACCCCTAGGGGTGGATGTTACTGTTGCTTTTTCGATATCAGTGAATAATTTCACTGGAAAAAGATATATAAGTTTTGCCAGGAATTAGCTTTCTCATCGTAGATCGGTGGGTATCGGACGCTGACGAAGTGAAATAACCCTGAAACTCGAGTCCGTTCGTGATACAGATCACGATGAGAGGGATAACTTCCCTTGGCAAAACAAAAATAGACAGGACACAGAAGTGTGTCGATAAGCCAGCTGGAGGAGATGTCCTCCTGGGGCTAAAAGCAATAGTAACGTCCACCCCTAGGGGTCAGCCACATTTAAGTAGCAATACACTTCACTTTATCGTCCATTACTGTTAATACCCCGTTTAGAGAATTAACATATATATATATATATGCTTTTGGTGCAAATGGTTTTGTCATTCAACGCCGTATTTTACCATCCTGTAAATAATAGTAATAGTATTTTTATATAAGCTTAAAGTGTATGCCGTTCACCGCGCAATGATTAAGGAAAATAGTCTACTAAAAAAGAAGGCATTCCCATCCGCGTGTAAAGGTAGCACACTTAGTCATGTAAACAATGGGATGTGAGTTCACGTCCCACGCGGATGGGAAACTCTTCTTTTTTATGTCGAGGGCTTTTACGCCCCATTATTAGACTATTTTCCTGAGTCATTGGACGGTGAACAGCATAAGCTCTAAGCTTATATAAAAGTAACATTATTATCATTTACAGCACCGTATAATAAAGTCATTCGCACCGACCAAAACCTTGTGAGTGGATTTCTTACTGGGAAACTGAAAGAAGACTGCCGTACATATGTGTGTATCTGTGTGTGTGTGTGTGTGTGTCTTGTGTTTGTACCCCCACCATTGCTTGACAACTGGCCGTAGTCACATGACTGAAACAAGTAAAGCAATAAAAATCTATGCCATTTTAATCCCGAGCAAGACCGAGTATCTCTGCTAGTACTTATAACGTGGTTAAAAGTTAGTTGAAGGAAAAGTTGGATACAGATGTACACTGGGGCAGTCATACTGAGAGAGAGAAAAAGAGAGTGAGAGAGAACCAAAGAGAGTGAAGCAGACAGAGGTGTTATTGTTGATAGTGTGTTGATATTGAAAAGTATTATTTTTTATTGAACTAATTTTTTTTTAGGAGCGACTATCGGATACCCATAGGTGGAATTATTTATCATTTGTTAGCTTAAACATTTATATTTGTTTATTAGGGTTAATTTTAACCTAAACTCTAGATTCATAAGAAATTCAACTGCAAGCTGCCCGAGAAAAGATGCACAGTAGTAGAACATGAATCAAGGTGGGACAGCGAGAAGATATAAAAGG